>NC_057801.1:129216226-129483439 GCF_018294505.1 Triticum aestivum
GAAGAGAGGGGCCGGCCAGGGCAAGTGGTGCGCCCCTCCCCTTGAGTCCGAATAGGACAAGGAAGGGGGGGCGGCGCCCCCCTTGCCTTCCCCCTCTCCTACTCCTTCCTTCCCCCTCCTTGGATTAGGAAAAGGAGGGGGGAAACCTACTTGGAGTAGGTTTCCCCCTCCTAGGGCGTGCCTCCCCTTAGGCCGGCCCCCTCCTCCCTCCCTCCTTTATATACAGGGGCGGGGGGCACCCCATAGACACACAAGTTGATCTACGGATCGTTCCTTAGCCGTGTGCGGTGCCCCCTTCCACCATATTCCACCTCGGTCATATCGTCGCAAAGCTTAGGCGAAGCCCTGCGCCGGTAGAACATCAAGATCGTCACCACGCCGTCGTGCTGACGGAACTCTCCCTCGACACTCGGCTGGATTGGAATTCGAGGGACGTCATCGAGCTGAACGTGTGCTGAACTCGGAGGCTCCGTACGTTCGGTGCTTGGATCGGTCGGATCGTGAAGACGTACGACTACATCAACCGCGTTGTGCTAACGCTTCCGCTTACGGTCTACGAGGGTACGTGGACGAACACTCTCCCCTCTCGTTGCTATATCATCACCATGGTCTTGCGTGTGCGTAGGAAATTTTTTGAAATTACTATGTTCCCCAACAAGGGGGCGGCAGCGAGCGCCGACGGGGCCGTGGCCACGACGCGGCCAGCCGAAGAGGGCTGCGGTCGCGATGGGCTAGCGTAGCAGGAGGGGGGCGGCGCGAGCGACGGTGGGGTGCTGTGCGGGGCGCGGCCAGGCGCAGGGTGAAGGGCGTGGCACGGCGAGCGCGGGCCGGTGCGGTGGTGGCCAGGGCGCGACGGGCGCAGCTACGGGTGATGCACGACGACAGAAGCAAAGGAGAAGGTGGGAAAATGGACAGCGAAGCTCACCGGGCCCTGTAGGTGTGCACAAGTGGGCTCGAGGAGGAGTCGGGGAGGCGTCGGAGCAGCCTGAGACGAGTCGGAGAGGCGGGTCAACGCGGATCGACGGTGGTGTTGTCGCGATGCCGAGGCGGGTCAACACAACACAGGGAGGCCGGTGGCCGCGATGGTGGTGCGGCAACGACGAGGGATCTGGAGGAGGGAGGCGAGCGTGAGGGAGAGGGAGGATGAGGGGGAGTGGGTGGGGAGGAGCAAGTGGGAGAGGTGGCAGGGGAGAGGCCGAGGCGTCGGCCTTATCCTCTCACTCGACGCCGACGAGGTGGTCGGGCGGAACCCACGCCCTGTAGCGGTCAGGGACCGAGGAACAGGAAGGAGCGGGGGGAAGCGACCGGGGGGGCTTAGTGGGCCGGCTGGGCCGACCGGGTGGGTCTGGTGGCCAAGCGGCCCAGGGTGAGGAGGGAGGTTTTTGTTTTATTATTATATTTACAATTATACAGTTTTATTTAATGTTAGTGCACTAAAACACTTTAAAAAAAATTGGTTCACCACCATAATTACTTATGGAATATTTTCCACGGTTTGTACATTTTAGTTTTGACATATGAAAACTTTTATTTTTGACTTGCTGAAAGTGCGTTATATCGACTAGAGGGGGGGTGAATAGGCGATTTTTATGAATTCTTCACTGAGGAATTTTTCCTGGTGAGGAAATTCCTTAGCGAAGAACTACTTGCAGCGGAATAAGTACTCAGAAGTAAACATAACAGGATACAAACATAATCATCATGATGAAATGAAGACTAGCATAGAGTACAGAAAGCGTAAACACAGGATAATAAGATGAAGACAAACAGACTGAAGAAATTGAACTAGGGAATTTTTGAAAGTCTTCAGTCAAAGTCTTCAAGCACAGATATGAACAACATATAACACAGTAATGAGGAAATGAAAGAGTTGAGGAAATAGAACCAGTTAGTTGGTGAAGACAATGATTTGGTAAACCAGTTCCAACTGATGTCTCAGTTGTACGTCTGGTTGGAGCGGCTGAGTATTTAAACTCGAGGACACGCAGTCCCGGACACCCGGTCTCTGAGCCGCAACTCAGGACACCCAGTCCTCACCGTATTCTCCTTGAACCAAGACCACGCAGGCCTCGTCCAATCACTCGTGGTAAGTCTTCAGGTGACTTCCAAACCTTCACAGACTTGGTCACTCGGCGATCCACAATTCCTCCTGGATGCTCTAGACCTTGACGTATAACCGTCTGGAAGAAGCACAGTCTTCAAAGGTAACAAGCGTCGGATCCACGCAGGATCAATTTCTTCAGTGATGCTCAATCACTTTGGGTTTGTGGGGGTTTGGTTTTGGGATTTTCCTCACTTGATGATTTTCGCTCAAAGTCCTCGGAGGATGGGTTGCTCTCAAATGACAAGTGTCAAGTTCTCTCGGAGCAGCCAACCAACTAGTGGTTGTAGGGGGCGGCTATTTATAGCCTAGGGAGCAGCCCGACATGATAAGACATAAATGCCCTTCAATGATATGACCGTTAGGTGGATAAGATATTTTGGACAGCCGGCACGCAGCACAGCAACGGTCGGAAATTTGACTCTCAAATTCCTCAGGGCTATCATGTTCCTCACTGTGTAGGCAATTCGCACTGGCGAATTCCTAACTCCTCAGTCAGAGCAAAGTCCTCAGTGACCAGAAGAACTGCGTCTCTGTCACTGAAGAAATTGACTGAACTGTATGAGATTTCCAATGGCTTCACTCGAAGGGATTGGTAGGTGTAGGATTTTGAGTTGAGCATCACATGGAAATTTTTCCTTAGTATTTCCTCGACCCCCTTTAACAGTACGGTGTTTCCTATGACTCAAGAAAGAGAAAATGAAACTATGAAAACAAAAGTCTTCACGCTTCATATTCCTCGAATGAATACCAAGTCTTCAAGGTCACACCAATTTCTTCACTTTCAAAGTCTTCAGAAAGTCTTCAGAATATCAAAGTCTTCAGTCGAAGAACTTCATTTTTAGGGGTCGACTTTCTCTGTAAATATCAAACTCCTCATAGACTTATAGACCTGTGTACACTTACAAACGCATCAGTCACTTAACCTATAAGTCTTCAATACACCAAAATCACTAAGGGGCACTAGATGCACTTACAATCTCCCCCTTTTTGGTGATTGATGACAACATAGGTTAAGTTTTCAATGGGGATAAACATATGAAGTGTAAATACTGATATTGAGGAATTTGATTGCAAGATATAGAAGAACTCCCCCTGAATATGCGCATAGTGAGGAATTTGCTTTTGAGGCAATGCACATTTGAAGAATTGAATCATGGAGATCTCCCCCTATATCTTGTAATTCATACACGCATTTGATATATAATATGAAGAATTTGAAATGCATGATGAAATATGGTGCCTGATGAGATTCAGCATGCGTGCAATAATATTAACGAGGAATAAGCATGCAGAATAACACATCAAAAGTATCAGAGCACGGTGCATCAAGTCAGAGCACAATGCATCATTCAAAAGTATCAGGGCACCATCGGATTTAAGATTACAACTCGATCCAATAAAAGTTTCGGAAGAACGAGAGTTGTAACTTAACAAAATGCCCATAATATAAACCCGCTTGAAGACTAACTCAGATTTCTCCCCCTTTGTCATCAAATGACCAAAAGGATCGAAACTGAGGACTAATGCCCCTGAAGAATTTCAAGTCGATGGAGGAGCGCCAGTGTTGTCGGGGTTGTTCGTTGAAGTAGGGCCTGCCGCAGTGTCGTCCAAATCTTCATGTTTCATCAGTTTCACGCGATGAAGAATAAGAACTGGCCACCAGATCAGGAACTTTAACTCTCTTGAATTTCTTCGGAGGTGGTGCAGACCAGTCAAATGCTTCCTAGAGACCCATAGTCTTCAGTTCTTTCGCGGAATATACATGAGTGAGAACAGCCCAGGTGCGGTTGAGGGTTTCATGAAGGTGATACTGATTTTTCTTCACTGCATTATGGGTTGAAGTCATGTTGTGAAGAATTGCAGCAAACTAACGTTTCACCCATTTGTGATTGCGATCAACCTTCTGATGAAGACTGAGGAGTAACTCACGGTCAGTCATCACCCTGGGTGCTATTGCTTGAGGCTTTTGCTTGGCTGATGTATTTGTGGCAGTGTCATGTGTTGCAGAATTGTCATTGGTGGAGTAAGATGTAGCTAGACGGAATTGACCATCCAATGGACGAGTGCCTTCATCGATCACAGCAGCTGCCTTGCCCTTATCATCAGATGATGAAACTGGTCGCTTGAGGACTTCAATGGGCGGCAAGTAGCTACCATGGTTTAGAGTGTCAGCCTTGTAATTTAGTGAAGATCTTGCCCTTATGAATCTCATAATCCAAGGCGCATAGGGCTTCAGCTCAAAAGGTGACATTGCAACATTAGCCAGAGTCCTCATGAAGAAATCATGAAAGTTGACGGGAACGCCATGAATGATGTTGAAAAGCATGTTCTTCATGATGCCAACGACATCTTCGTCATTTGAGTCGTGGCCTTTGATAGGACTCATTGTCTTCGTCAGGATGCGATAGACAGTCTGAGGCACATATAGCAGTTCCTTGACAAGGAATTTGGTTCGTGGGGCCTGCCCTGGCTTCAAAGGCTTCATGAGCACTTGCATATAATGATCTGTCAGTTTGCGGTCATTGTAGATGCAACGTGCACTGTCATGGGGAGGATCAAGAGGAAGGACACGAAGCAATTCAGTTGCTGGTGCCTTATAGTGAGTGTTTTCTGTCATCCAATCCAGCACCCATGAATTGACATCTTCAGCATCTCCGGTGATATGTAAAGTGGCATAGAACTGAAGAATGAGTTCTTCATTCCAATCACAGATATCAGTGCAGAAATTCAGTAATCCTGCATCATGAATAACTCGGAGGACTGGCTCGAAGCACGGCAGAGATTCCATATCCACATGAGGAATGTGCTCATGATCGAAGATTTTGTCCTTGTCAAAGAGCACTGAGGAATAGAAGTTGGCTTGAGTAGCAGTCCAGAAACGTCTTTTCCTTATGCGAGCAGAGTCATATGGATTGTAATCAGTGAAGAACACATGCTCAGAAAAGAAGTCTTCAGCCTTGAATTTTTGCTTGCTAGAGAACGGATTCTTCGGTTTGGGCAGAGGAGTGTCAGTGATTTGCAGCACAACCTCAGGAATCATGATCTCAGGTGCTTCAGGCTGAGGAATTTCTGGTTCCTCTTCTTGTGCAGTTTGGGGATCAGCAGCAGCAGGTTCTTCAGCACTAGCGGCTGGAATGTCTTCATGAACAGACGATGTGGGATGAGTTTCTTCAGAGCCCATTTGAACAGTTGTAGCCGGGGATTGAGGAATTTGTTGAATAGGAGTGAAGAGAGGAGTATTGGGATGCTGACTTTCCCAAAAGTCATCGTTCATCACTGGTGTAGTGCATCCAATATCCACATCTTCATCTTCTTTTTCAATTTCCTCAACACCAGCATCTTCAGCTGTGAACTGAGGCATAGGTGAGGAAACGACTGGCGTTGAAGGGAATGTGTCCACTTCAATTTCTTCATCAAACTGCTCTGAGGTAGCAATAGAATGATTTTCTTCATCAGATCCGCTGGGGATCTTGTAGTCTTCTCCATAAGGAACAATTTCCTTTGATGACATGGAGGAAATCGGAATGGCATCAATAGGATTTTCAAGCGAGCTGGTCATTGGCTTCATTTTCTTCACGGCCGAGGAATTTGACGCAGCCGATGCCTTCCTTTTCTTCACTGCAGCTCGCTCTGCAGCCTTGGTCTTCTTCACTTCATAGGCAGAAGGAAGAATTGGAGTTGGTGTTGGCGCGGGAGGAGCTGAGGACTGTGGTTCATTTTCTTCAGGCGCAACTGGTGCAGTTGCCCTGATCTCTTCAGTTTCTTCAGGCGCACCACTAGTGGATGCCCTGGGAATTTCTTCAGCGGCTGGAATGGAGTCATCAGCCCTGGAACTTGTATTCTCATCAGCAGGCTGAAAGTCATCAGCAGTGCTGGCATGTTCTTCAGCAGGCTGAGCAGAGTCTGCAGCCTGAGGATTTTCTTGTTGCGATGGGGCTATAACAGTTGTCATTTTCTTCGTCAAATTGACGAATCTCACTTTGGCTCCTTTCCAATCAGCATTGTATGCATCGAAATCTTTGCTGAGGGCTTGGATCTCAGATTGAGCCTTGAGAAGTTCTTCAGGTGATAGTCTGACAACGTTCTTCTTCAGAAGCTTCTCCTTTCTAGCTTGTGCTCTCTTTATCTCACGAGCCTTTTCAAACTTCCATTTCTCTTGAGCGATGAAATGGGTTAGCATATGACTTTGACTAGGAGTCAGAGGCAGATCAGGCATTGGAGTGTTTGGATCCTTATGCCATAAGTCAATGTAGTCGAGGATCTTCTTCGGATCCAAAAGCAGAGGCACAGGTGTTCCTTTGGCTCTGGCGGCCTTTGCTTGTCTATCTCTGATGATTTCCGTAAGTTCTTCATCAGAAGCCTCGTCATCTGAGGGCACTTGGAAAGCAACCTGTTTCTTTCTTGGACTTGGCCGAGGACCGCATCCAGCTGTTGCTTTTGTCTTCAGCAGAGTGGGGCCTGATGAGGACATTGGTGCTGCTGAGGAACTTGCTGAGACACCAGAAGCAATTGAGAAACCCTGAGTCCTTTGACATGTAGCCAGATGCACAGGAGTTGAGGACTTGGAGGGAGCTGCTGAGGACTTTGGTGGAGCAGCAGTAGTCTGAGGAATTTGCCGTGAGGGCGCGACTGAGGAACTTGGCCATGAGGGCGCTGAAGGTGAAGCACTTGGCTTGCGAGCAGGCTTCTTCGACATTGATTTCCTCGGCTTGACCGAGATCTCAGCGGCAGCAGCAGCAGCAGAATCCTCATTGAATTTCTTCACTGCCTCCTTGGCTTGTCTTGCCAATTTTGCTTGGCGCCTAGCCCATTCTTCAGGAAAGTCTTCACCACTTTTGATGCTAGTGGGATCAGCGACTTGGCCAGGTGCCAATGGAGCTCTTGGGCATGGAGGATTTAAGGCGAATTTCTTCATGTACTTTGGAGTAACATATCGATATTCCCTCCATTCTTGTGCCCATCTTCGTTCAATCCTCTGAATGCGCACTTTGCGCTGATTCTTGTTTTCTTTGCCAAACTTGGCTTCATCAGGTGTGCAATAATCCTTGTATATTTCATCAGGGATCTCGAAAGCAGTCATGACCTCCGGTCTCTTTCCTCCTTTCTACGGTCTCTTTCCTTCAGCCATTTTCTTCAGATGAGGAATTTGAACAATTGAACACTCTGAAGAAGTATGCAGTTTTTCTTCGAGGAACGCTACAAATGAGTTAAGTTGATGAGAACCTAGTGATTCAGCAGCGGACATGAGTACCTGTGAACAGAGTGTAGGTGCGAGGAATTTGGAGAGGTCATATGCGTTCTCAGAAGATTTTTCGAAAAGACAAGTTTTGAGGAATTTGACCAGTTGAGCCTTGAGGAATTTCACTAAGCATTCTTGTCTTAGGTTCCAGAGTTGTACAGATCGAAAATCCGCACAATTGAGGAATCTTGAAGAAATGAGTGCTTAGAGAGATGGATCAAGAGCATACAGTGTGTGAGGTGTTCATATGTGAAGATTTGAAGAATAAAACACCTTTGAGGATTTCCAGAAAAGTTTGAGAATCAAAGCGAGTAATAAAAGTGACTTTTAATTACCCGAACTGAAGAACACGACGAACAGAGATGAACAGCGATGAAGTTCGTCAAGTTAGATCTCCCACGCCCTAACTTGGCAGAGGGAGACAGCTACGGCGGCGGCGGAGTGAAGATTTCCGCAGCCGGCGTGAGTACGACGGCGACGAGGTCGAGGCAGTGAAGCTCTTCCTCACCGGCGGCAATGGAGTAGCGGCGGCGCTAGGGTTTGAGGAGAGCTCGAGCGAGAGACAGCGACCGAGCGGAGTAAATGAAGTAAGGAAGGGGAGAGGGGTATTTATAGCCACGGTAAAAACTATTCGCCCGAAGATTTTGGGACGAACATGCCCCTGCCCTTTCTTATTCACGCGACATGTGTCACCCACGTACTGTGCAGATGAGATCGTGTAAGATCGTGGGTGAATAAAATAATGCGTCGTGGGATGCAGAACGGTTTGAGCGGTAAAACCGAAAATCTGGATAAGATTTGTTTTAAAGTTTCGTTGCAATTTCTTTAGCTGACAAGGACGCAGTGAAGACTTTGAACGAGTTTCAATCAGAACACACATGAAGAATTTGTGAATAGATTGGGTTGAGTAAGCATAGAGGGGGAAGGGTCCGATCACATTCACTTAGCAGAAATCGCAACTTGAAGAAATAGCAATAAGTGAATGCTGTAGAGGACATAAACTCACATATATATATAGCCAATGAAGAAAAACGACGGAAACAGTGAAGATTTTGCAAAGTTGAAGAATTTGAAAGACTGAAGAATTTCAAAAATGAGGAAAAACTCAAATTGAAGATTTTCAACTTTTGTGGTGGCGTGACCCACCGTATAAGAATGATGATTTCAGACACTGCGTACAATTGTCGTAGGGTTCTGAGAATCAAATTCTTCATTAATTTCTTCACACTTAGAGTGTTATTCTTCATTGATTGAAGAAAAATGTTTCTTCATGTGTTGCACATCTAAGTCATCAATTCTGTATAAGGGTTAGGATGTGTGTCCTTTTCAAAGAACATTCAAAGATTCTAAGATATTTAGCTCACACCGCAACTTGCTAAATCTCTTCTCATCCAAGGGCTTGGTGAAGATATCAGCTAGCTGTTCTTCAGTCTTCACATGCTCGATGGAGATGTCGCCCTTCAACACATGATCACGAAGAAAATGATGACGAATCTGGATGTGCTTAGTCTTCGAGTGCTGAACTGGGTTGTGAGCAATCTTGATGGCACTCTCATTGTCGCAGAGGAGAGGCACATTCTTCACGTTGACGCCATAGTCCTTGAGGGTTTGCTTCATCCAAAGCAGTTGAGCACAGCAAGAGCCAGCAGCAATGTATTCAGCTTCAGCAGTAGACAGTGATACGCAGTTCTGTTTCTTCGAGGACCAACAGACCAAAGATCGTCCGAGGAAATGACAAGTGCCAGATGTTGACTTGCAGTCCACATGATCACCAGCATAGTCAGAGTCAGAATGTCCAATGAGATCAAAAGCAGAGCCCTTGGGGTACCATAATCCTAGTGTTGGTGTGTGAGCTAGATATCGAAGAATATGCTTCACAGCCTTATGGTGTGATTCCTTCGGTGCAGCTTGAAATCGGGCACACATGCAAACACTAAGCATTATATCTGGCCTAGATGCACATAAGTACAATAAGGATCCAATCATGGAGCGGTATACCTTGTGATCAAAGTCAATACCATTTTCATCAGTGCATAGATGACCATTTGTGGGCATAGGAATTTTGACGCCTTTGCAATCTTGCATGCCGAATTTCCTCAGTACATCTTTGAGGTATTTCTCCTGAGATATGAATATGCCATTGCGCTGCTGACGAATTTGAAGACCTAAGAAGAATTTCAACTCTCCCATCATAGACATTTGATATTCCTCACTCATCATATAGGCAAATTCATCACTATAACGTTGGTTAGTACAGCCAAAGATAATATCATCAACATATATTTGGCACACAAACAGTTCACCATCATATGATTTAGTAAAAAGAGTAGGGTCGAGTGAACTGGGTGTGAAGCCATTCTTCACGAAGAATTCCTTCAATGTATCGTACCACGCCCGAGGGGCTTGCTTGAGGCCATAGAGAGCCTTATTGAGTTTGAAGACTTTGTCAGGATTCTTGGGATCTTCAAAACCTGGGGGTTGAGCAACATATACTTCTTCCTCAAGCTTACCATTGAGGAATGCACTTTTCACATCCATTTGATATAAGATGATATCATGATGGTTAGCGTAAGCAAGTAATATGCGAATAGCCTCAAGTCTAGCAACAGGTGCAAAAGTTTCATCGAAATCAATTCCTTCAACCTGTGTGTAGCCTTGAGCTACTAGTCGTGCCTTATTCCTCACCACAAGGCCATTTTCATCTTGCTTGTTGCGGTAGATCCACTTTGTGCCAATGATATTATGCTTGCGAGGATCTGGGCAATTGACCAATTCCCAGACATTGTTTAGCTCGAACTGATGTAATTCTTCTTGCATAGCCTAAATCACTCCGGCTCCAGAAATGCTTCATCTACCTTAGTGGGCTCTGTGATAGAGACAAAAGCATAGTGCCCACAAAAGTTAGATAAATGTGATGCTTTTGAGCGTGTGAGAGGACCTGGTGCGCTAATGTCATCGATGATCTTCTCCACTTGCACTTCTTTTGCAACGCGTGGATGTGTTGGTTGTCGCTGAGGATTTTGATCAGTATTATCTTCAGCACCATTTTCCTCATCTTGTTCTTCAGGTGCATCAGCTCGACGTTCTTCATGAACAGCAATGAATTCTTCAGCAGATTCTTCAGTCGGAATGACATCCTCAGTTGCCTTGAGCTTGATAGCATCTTCAGGTGTTGGTTCATCTAACACAGAAGGTAGGTGCTCTCTTTCCGAGCCATTAGTTTCATCGAACCGCACATCTACAGTGTCAACAATCTTGTGAAGAACAATGTTGAAGACTCTGTAGGTGTGTGAGTCCTTTCCGTAACCAAGCATAAAACCTTCATGTGCTTTCGGTGCAAATTTAGAGTTGTGGTGAGGATCTCTAATCCAACATTTAGCACCGAAGACTTTGAAATAACTCACATTGGGTTTCTTGTCAGTGAGGAGTTCATAGGCAGTATTCTTGAAGAATTTGTGAAGATATACTCTGTTGATGATGTGGCAAGCAGTATCAATTGCATCAATCCAAAAACGCTGAGGCGTTTTGTATTCATCAAGCATAGTGCGAGCCATCTCAACAAGAGTTCTGTTCTTGCGCTCCATGATGCCATTCTGCTGAGGAGTATAGGGAGCAGATAACTCATGAGTAATACCAAGTTCATCAAGATATGCATCAAGACCGGAATTCTTGAACTCAGTTCCATTGTCACTTCTGATATGCTTGATCTTCACACCAAAGTTGGTTGAAGCCCTCGAGGAAAATCGTTTGAAGACTTCCTGCACTTCATGTTTGTAAGTAACAATGTGTACCCATGTATATCGTGAATAATCATCAACAATGACAAAACCATATAGAGATGCATCATTAGTGACTGCTGAATAATGATTAGGTCCGAAGAGGTCCATGTGAAGCAATTCAAATGGACGGGTAGTGGTCATGATAGTCTTCACTGGATGCTTGGCCTTGGTCATTTTTCCGGCTTCACATGCTCCGCATAAGTGATCCTTGAGGAATTTGACATTCTCAATGCCAATGACATGCTTCTTCTTCGCGAGCGTGTTCAAATTCCTCATGCCTGCGTGACCAAGTCATCGATGCCATAGCCAGCCTTCTGAAGCTTTTGCAAGTAGACATACGGCTGGTTGTGGTCCTGTAGAGAAATCAACAATATACAGATCTCCTCTCCTAAAGCCTTCGAAGACTTTGGAATTGTCAGCTTCCATAATCACAACACAGCGATATTTGCCAAAGACAACAACCATATCAAGATCACAAAGCATTGAGACTGACATGAGACTGTATCCTAAGGACTCAACAAGCATGACTTTGTCCATGTGCTTATCCTTAGAGATAGCAACCTTACCAAGACCCAATACCTGACTTTTGCCTTTGTCAGCAAAGATGATATGCTTCAGAGGTGACGGTGATAAGGGAGCATCCATCAATAGATTCTTGTCACCAGTCATGTGATTTGTACATCCACTATCGAGGACCCATTCAGTGGTTTTGGGTTGATCATCCTGCAGATGAATTAGTGTAGCTTACAATCTCATATGCTTCATTAGTGAAGAATATGATATCAAGTTCATCAGATGAATTTCATCAAGCAGTAAACAGATATAGCAGTATGAGGACGTGTGAAATGAAAGTTCATTTCATCATGATTCGCCTGCGTCCCTTCAGGCATTTTTGTCAGGTCCCCAGCAAATTCTTCAGACGTTAGAGCACGTCTGGAGACCTGACCCTGCAGAAGAGATTAGTTCTTTTTCTTCACCACCCACATCTGGAGGGGTGGCAAAGACTTCATCATTCTGCGAGCACCATATGAGAAAGGTGGCAAAGATGCCAAACCATTTCGCTTCACATAAGATGGGTTAGGGTAAGCATATGAATAAGTAGAGTAATTCTTCAAGGACTTATGAACATAATGGTTTGAAGAATAATGCACATATTCATAGCCCTTAGCTCTACCCTGCGAGACAGAGTTGTTAGCACGATGATAATCATATGAGGTCTTTGATCCAGTTGAGGAATTTGATCCATATGAAGAATTTGGTCCATATGAAGAATTTGATCTGGGGTTCCTGTTCTTCACAGGTGGTGTCATGAGGACATTCACCTGAAGACTTTCAACACAACTTTTGGGAACCCAGATTTTCTTCATAGGGGAACCGTTCCTGCAGTTAGTGCCAACATATCTAGCAAATACTTCACCATTTTGATTTTTGAACAGTTTATAGTTGGAGTCAAATGACTCATCAGAAGAATGAGGAGATTCACATGTAAAGCCAGATAAGTTAAATGGATCAACTGGAGGTCCCTTTGCAGCAACCCATGAGGTTTTGGGGTACTGCTCAGGCTTCCAATATGTTCCATCAGCATTGAGTTTCCTCTCAAAGGCAATACCCTCTTTCCTAGGGTTTCTGTTGAGGATCTGCTTTTTGAGCACATCACAAAGTGTCTGATGCCCTTTGAGGCTTTTGTACATGCTTGTCATGTACAATTCCTTCAGCCCTGCATTGTCAGTGATACTAGCAATGTCCTCAGATGAGGAATTAGTGATAGCAGAGGCAGATGAAGAATTTGTAACAGTTGAAGCATTTGAACATTCAGGTGAAGAATTAGCAGATTCACGTTCAATGCACTTTAAGCAAGGGGGAACAAATTCTTCCTGAGAAGCGCTGATTTGTTGAGCTAGTAATGAATCGCGCTCCTTCTGAAGATCTTCATAACACACTCTTAGCTTTTCAAGATCTTCCTTTCTTTGAAGAGATTCAAGAGAAAGCTTCTCGTGATCTTGCTTTTCTTGAAGAAATTCATAAGAAAGTTTCTCATGATCAGACAAGAGAGAGTTATGATGATCTTGAAGGTTATCAAACCTAGACTGAAATCTCTGAAGATTTTCAGTCAAGACTTTAGTGCGATCCATTTCTTCGCCCAACATATCGTCACTTTTATCTAGCATGTTTTGAACCTTTTCAAGAGCCCGTTGTTGTTTCACAGCAATCTTAGCAAGTTTAGAGTAGCTGGGCTTGAGATCCTCATCAGATTCATTTTCACTAGAGTCAGAGGAGTTGTATTTGAGTACCTTAGCACCTTTCGCCATGAAGCAATAGGTGGGAGCGTAGCCATCATTATCTTCATCAGGCTTGTCGGTGGAGTCAGTTTATTCAGTGTTGAAGATGGACTTGCTGACGAAGGCAGTAGCAACGGCCAGACTCACCACACCAGACTCAGATTCTTCAGACGCTTCTTCTTCATCATTTTCCTCAGATTCAGCTTCAGAGTCCATCTCCTTGCCAATGAATGCCCGAGCCTTCTTGGAGCTGCTCTTCTTGTGAGATGAAGACTTCGAGGATTTTGATGACGAAGATTTTGACGATTTCTTCTTCTTCTTCGCATCATCAGAACTGTAATCCTTGTATTTCTTCTTCTTCATTTCCTTTTCCCACTGAGGACAATCTTGAATATAGTGACCAGGCTTCTTGCATTTGTGGCAAAGCCTTCTCTTATAGTCACTGGATGAGGAATCACTGCCTCTTGAGGATCTTCCAAAGCGACCACGTCTTGTGAACTTCTGGAATTTCTTCACAAGCAGTGCTAGATCCTGGCTCAATTCTTCAGGATCACCAAGGCTACTACCAGAATCCTCATATTCAGAGTCAGACACAGCCTTGGCCTTCAGGGCACGTGGTTTTCCATAGTTTGAGCCATAGAGATCTCTCTTTTCAGCAAGCTGGAACTCGTGAGTGTTTAGCCTTTCGAGGATATCAGCAGGATCAAGCGACTTCTAGTCAGCACATTCTTGTATCATCAGTCCCAGAGTATCAAATGAGGAGTCAAGCGATCTCAATAGTTTCTTCACAACTTCATGATCAGTGATGTCAGTGGCACCGAGGGCTTGAAGCTCATTTGAGATGTCAGTGAGGCGATCAAAGGTTTGTTGGACATTCTCATTGTCGAGTCTTTTGAAGCGGTTGAAGAGATTCCGAAGAACATCGACTCGAGAGTCACGCTGAGTTGAAACTCCTTCATTTACTTTGGACAACCTATCCCAGATAAGCTTAGCAGTTTCCAAAGCACTCACTCTTCCATGCTGTCCTTTGCTCAGATGGCCACATATGATATTCTTCGCTTGAGAATCGAGTTGTTTGAATCTCTTCACATCGGTAGCGTTCAGTGAGGGAGTGACAGTGGGGACACCATTTTCCACAACATACCAGAGATCGTTATCAATTGCCTCAAGATGCATTCGCATTTTGTTCTTCCAGTAGGGGTAGTCCGTTCCATCAAAGGTAGGACACCCAGCCGAGACCTTGATCATACCTGCGGTCAACATAACTAAAACTCCAGGCAGTTAAACCAAAATCACACAGAACAAGGGAGTACCTTGCTCTGATACCAATTGAAAGTGCGTTATATCGACTAGAGGGGGGTGAATAGGCGATTTTTATGAATTCTTCACTGAGGAATTTGCTGGTGAGGAAATTCCTTAGCGAAGAACTACTTGCAACGGAATAAGTACTCAGAAGTAAACATAACAGGATACAAACATAGTCATCATGATGAAATGAAGACTAGCACAGAGTACAGAAAGCGTAAACACAGGATAACAAGATGAAGACAAACAGACTGAAGAAATTGAACTGGGGAATTTGTGAAAGTCTTCAGTCAAAGTCTTCAAGCACAGATATGAACAACATATAACAGAGTAATGAGGAAATGAAAGAGTTAAGGAAATAGAACCAGTTAGTTGGTGAAGACAATGATTTGGTAAACCAGTTCCAACTGCTATCTCAGTTGTACGTCTAGTTGGAGATGCTTAGTATTTAAACTCGAGGACACGCAGTCCCGGACACCCAGTCTCTGAGCCGCAACTCAGGACACCCAGTCCTCACCGTATTCTCCTTGAACCAAGACCACGCAGGCCTCGTCCAATCACTCGTGGTAAGTCTTCAGGTGACTTCCAAACCTTCACAGACTTGGTCACTCGGCGATCCACAATTCCTCTTGGATGCTCTAGACCTTGACGCCTAACCGTCTGGAAGAAGCACAGTCTTCAAAGGTAACAAGCGTCGGATCCACGCAGGATCAATTTCTTCAGTGATGCTCAATCACTTTGGGTTTGTGGGGGTTTGGTTTTGGGATTTTCCTCACTTGATGATTTTCGCTCAAAGTCCTCGGAGGATGGGTTGCTCTCAAATGACAAGTGTCAAGTTCTCTCGGAGCAGCCAACCAACTAGTGGTTGTAGGGGGCGGCTATTTATAGCCTAGGGAGCAGCCCGACATGATAAGACATAAATGCCCTTCAATGATATGACCGTTAGGTGGATAAGATATTTTAGACAGCCGGCGCGCAACACAGCAACGGTCAGAAATTTGACTCTCAAATTCCTCAGGGCTATCATGTTCCTCACTGTGTAGGCAATTTGCACTGGCGAATTCCTAACTCCTCAGTCAGAGCAAAGTCCTCAGTGACCAGAAGAACTGCGTCTCTGTCACTGAAGAAATTGACTGAACTGTATGAGATTTCTAATGGCTTCACTCGAAGGGATTGGTAGGTGTAGGATTTTGAGTTGAGCATCACATGGAAATTTTTCCTTAGTATTTCCTCGACCCCCTTTAACAGTACAGTGTTTCCTATGACTCAAGAAAGAGAAAATGAAACTACGAAAACAAAAGTCTTCACGCTTCATATTCCTCGAATGAATACCAAGTCTTCAAGGTCACACCAATTTCTTCACTTTCAAAGTCTTCAGAAAGTCTTCAGAATATCAAAGTCTTCAGTCGATGAACTTCATTTTTAGGGGTCGACTTTCTCTATAAATATCAAACTCCTCATAGACTTATAGACCTGTGTACACTTACAAACGCATCAGTCACTTAACCTATAAGTCTTCAATACACCAAAATCACTAAGGGGCACTAGATGCACTTACACTTGCTTTTAAATTTTGAATTCGAACGGGGTCGATTCATCGCGAGATTAACAATAGTAATTGTGGTGACGTGGCAACATTAGTGAAGGTTTACTGTAGCTTAATTATCCAGGCGTCACAATTCTCCTCCACTACAAGAAATCTCGTCCCGAGATTTAAGGGGTGGAGTAAGGGGGAAAGACTCAGGAAGGACGGAGCTCAAAACAAGATAGGTACCTGGGGGATGTTTCGATGAACGTGGCATAAAGACATCTCTCGAGTTGAAATTCAAGAAAGTCATCGAGAGCAAGGTAAGAAGGAGCAACAAGAAGCTTCAACCAGGTAGGCAATCGTTCGTTGCCTGGAACAGAGGGTGAAAAGGGTTCATAGCAATGAGAATAAGTATTGCGTCTGATACCAGAATAGATCACTAGGAAGGTGGCTCGTGAATTACATATGAAGCCAAGCGCGAGGGATAACTTTGAAAACAGGGATGTATAGGAGAGTCAGGTTTCGATCATGTGGAACTATGGGTTATGGGCCCATCATGTGGGTTAAAACAAGGAATGCGCAAATCATTTTGCACGGTCATGATAGCAAGGCAGGTCAGAGGATAGCCTATCAATTATGTTGGCGACAACGTTGGTACGAAGGGCGAGGGACGAAGAGAACCATTTTCCTGCTCGCAAGGCGAGGCGGACCAATAGGCAAAGTTCCCGTCCATCGATGGCTACCAGACTGTTATCAACAATAGTAACAAGGTCTTTCTGACAGAGTTCGTACACCGAGGTGTTCACATAAGCAGGGAAATACCACTGCTCAAATATTTTAGGTTACAAGAAAGTTTAGAAACAATGGAAAGGAAAGTATAGACTCGAATCAGTTATCGGTATCTTGAGTGTCTAATAACTCAGAACCCATGGAAAATTGGAATCAGCGAGAAATAATAGTTGATGAAGAACTCATAAGGGGTTATGTAGTTCCGTGATATTCTCGAGATACTATAGGGTAATACTCGGAGGTAGATCAAAGTAGAGGTTGGACATGTGAAATGATCTGAAGAAGACAAGTACTTTAACTTGTCCGAGAAATGGGATCAAAGAAGAACAATATGGTCGAAACCACAGTTGCAAAGGACCAAATATAGATAACAGATGAACTTATCACTAGGGGATTATTATTATAACAAGAAGCTTCCATGATAAGTTCCACATCGGGTCCATGGGCATGAACACAAAGGTTCAAGGTCGACTCCCACTTCTCTAATGCACAACCTCCCATTCACTTCTCGCATTCGAAGAAAATGTAGTGTTCAAATGCTCCGAAGAATCGCTACTAGATATAACCCGCATATTCTTCAGGTACACACGGATTTGGAGAAGACATAGATTCAACCCATATGGGCATATTAGGAACATATACCACAAACTTTAGGAATAGATAACTCAAGCTCGGAAGTAAAGCATGGTTGAGCAGGCAAAGGATACAATTTACCAAAGGCATTATGTATCCAAAGAAGCGCTCTCAAGGTTATTGACTATGAAGGATGCTGCCGGGTAAAACCCAACAAAGGACCTGGAGTCCCACAATGGATCTGATGTGAGTATCGGTACTCAACCAGAAGAAGAAGGATTTCAAGGAGCTTAGGTTATAGAAACAACTGACTAATTCGAAGCTCAAATGCAAAGGAATTATGGTTTCCAAATCGGGGAGGATCAGAAATAGAGACTCTGATCAAAGACAAGTAAGTTGAATGGACATAGATCTACAATCAAGCAAGGCTTGATTTGCCGAACACCAGCTCATGTCCGGAGTGACGTCTGAACCAAGGGAAGGATTTTAAATAGGACTGGTGATCGCGAGCATTCACAAACAAATCGAATCAGATGCTCGAAATCACGATGACAAAGGATGCTAACGAGTATTGCTAGACATACGGAGTAACCATAATGTAAGCAGATAAGTATTGCCGAGCAATAGTTGGAGAGGATTACCGGAATATCGAATAGTACTTCAAAGTATGAATCACTTGATCAACTAGGAACGAACAAATCCTCGAAAAGTGTGAGGAATTATTCATATGGGTATTCATGTGGCAAGGAACTGCAGGGCAGTAAGCATAAGGATTGTCGGAACATCAGAGAGTATTTCAGGACATTTTGTATTAACAAGGGAAACTGGGGATGAAGGTATGAACGACAATGCAGATAGCTATCCAAAAGGATTATCGGTGGTATGGATCGCAACGGCGAAGGGTACAAGGGGCTCGGTAAAACATCAGAGAGTATCTTCAGAATCTTGTGGTGCACCAAGCAATCATCTGGAGTGAGGGGCTCTCCGGGAGAAAGTATTTACAAGATCCTAGAGTTAGAGTTAACAAAATCATTTAACCCAAATAGAAGAGAGATCAGATTCCCAGAGTAAGGATGAGGAATAAAAGATCCTAATACCACCCAATTGGCAACGTAGGCCCGTAAGCCACACAGCCATGTTAGTAAAACAGTTTTTCAAAACTAGACTCAACTTCGGCCAAGGAGTTGGAAAGAGGGATCCTACAGGCAGTCGGCTCTGATACCAACTTGTGATGCCCCCGATTCAATCGTACACTAATCATACACGCAAATGTGTACGATCAAGATCAGGGACTCACGGGAAGATATCACAACACAACTCTAGACACAAATAAAATAATACAAGCTCTATATTACAAGCCAGGGGCCTCGAGGGCTCGAATACATAGCTCGATACACAAGACTCAGCGGAAGCAACATTATCTGAGTACAGACATAAGTTAAACAAGGATGCCTTAAGAAGGCTAGCACAAAAGCAACAACGATCGAAGAGGCAAGGCCTCCTACCTGGGACCTCCTAACTACTCCTGGCCGTCGGCGGTCTTCACGTAGCAGCATCCATCGGTGGTGGCATCTAGCTCCAGGGATCCACCATTTGGTTGCATCAACCGGAAAGAAGAAGGAAGGGGGAAAAGGGGTAGCAAAGCAACCGTGAGTACTCATCCAAAGTACTCGCAAGCATAAGATCTACACTAAGTATGCACTGGTATCAAATGGAAGGTTTGTATCTGTGGACTGAACTGCAGAATGCCAAGAATAGAGGGGGAAAGCCTAGCCTATCGAAGACTAGCATCTTCACGCAGCTCCTCGCATCTTGCAGCATGTAGAAGAGTAAAGAATAGCAGTTTATATTTAACAAGCATGTTGTAACAATAATGCCCAGAGATCCTTCCTCGACTCCCTGCGAGAAAGCAATCCCGGAGCCACATATCTCAAGTATCCATTTGTAGTTGTATAAGATCAGGATATAAGTCTGAACATCCATTACCGTGGACATGGTACTCGAATATATAACTTCCCTGTAGGGGTGCACCACGTTACCCAACACGCTCGATCACTCTGGCCAGACACACCTTTCTAGGGTCAATGCCCGCCCTCGGAAGATCAACACGTTGCAGCCCGACCTAGGCTCAGCAGAGAGGTCCCCGCCGGTCTACATCCTAAGCACTCCGGGGTCTGGGCCCATCGCCCGTTGCACTCCGGATCGTTGTGCGCAAGGGGATACCAGCACCACCCGTGAAGTGGATGGCACGATCCGGCCCGACCACAATGCTGAACTTGACGTCTGACAAAGCTTCGGCTGATACCACGATGTCGAGGCCTATATCTATTCTCGCGTGGTGGTTAGTGCGTAAAGGCCAGAGGCCAACTCAGAACAAATACCCAAACCATAGTGTATTATTAGCTGGCGGAGACGAGCAGAGACTCACGATCGAAAGTGACCCCGTCGCCCCGTCTCGTGGACTTACGACAAGGGCCTAGAATGCCCGGCCGTGCCACATAACCATCTTGCGGGTGCTCTCCGGGCCCGCCCAACTTCCACCAAGGTCTCAAGTAAAGCCATTGTAACCGTGTGTCCAGACATCAAGGGGAAAACCCAAGGAATCACCCCCAGTGGATTCCACTCAATGTAATCATCAAGGTGAACGTATGAGGGACCACCCTCGAGGATCACTCTTGAGGTGTTGAACGACAGAGCCGTATCGGGAATGGAGAAAGAGGAAATCACCCTCGATGACCACGACCGAATAGCTACACTACAGAATTATCATCAGGAGTGCGTTATGAGGGATCACCCTCGGCACTCGATAGTAGCTCTGCAGAGTCGAGCAACAAAAGGGGCGTGATGTGATGTGAGGTGTCGGGCTCTGGTCGTCGATCATGTCGATCGAGGCGTCGATGATGAAGCAGGGCAACAAGGACAAGGTGGGGGTCACTGATGGATCACTAACCAACCTATACTAAGCAGTTTAGGATAAGCAGGTACAAAAGCAGGCTATGCATCAGAATAGGAGCAAACAATAACAGTAGCAAAATCTAATGCAAGCATGAGAGTATCGAATGGGCGATATTGGGATGATCAAAGGGGGGGCTTGCCTGGTTGCTCAGACAAGAAGGAGGGTCGTCGTCGACGTAGTCGATCACAGTGGCATCAGCAGCGGTCTCGAGGTCTACCGGGAAGAAGAGGAGGAAAACAGTAAATACACGCAAACATATGCATAACATGACAATAACCAAGGCTAGAGGTGTTCTAACGCAGCGCTAGGCGATACTGGCGAAGGGGGAAAAATCCGGGAAAGTTTTCCCGGTTCCGGACGTCTGTCAAACAGATGAACTAGAGGGGGGAAAGTTCAACGTTTGATATGCTAGGGATGTGTGGCGAATGAAGGGACCACGTAATCGGATTCGTCTCGTCGTCCTGAGCAACTTTGATGTATAAAACTTTTTCATCCGAGTTACGGTTAATTTTCTATGATTTTTCCAAGATTTAAACAATATTCTGAAATTATTATTAAAAAGGAAATACTGCATCAGCATGACGTCAGGGTGATGTCAGCAGTCAATGTTGACCTGCTGACCAGTCAAACTGACAGGTGGGTCCATCCTGTCATAGACTGATAACTAAACAGCGTTTGATTTTAACTAACCTAGTTAATTAGGATAATTAAGCCAAGTTAATTATGTTAATTAATTTAATTATTTTTTATATCTTTTTTTTACTTATAACAGGGGATGGGCCCCACTGCTCAGTGGCCCATTAGGCAACTAGAGCGGGTGGTTAACGGGGCGGGTGCTGCCCCAGGCGGAGGCCGAACCCGCCCAGGTGCGGGGCGAGGCCAGCGGGGCACCGGCGAGGACGACAGGCCGCGGCGGCCGGCTCCAGGCGACGCGGGGTCACGCGGATGGAACGAGCTGCACCGGCAGCAGTTGGGCGAAGGGGGCGACCGGCGAGCAGGCACGGGGCGGCCGCAACCGCGCGTGGGGAGGAAAGGGGGCGGCAGCAAGCGCCGACGGGGCCGTGGCCACGGCGTGGCCAGCCGAAGAGGGCTGCGGTCGCGATGGGCTAGCGTAGCAGGAGGGGGCAGCGCGAGCGACGGTGGGGTGCTGTGCGGGGCACGGCCAGGCGTGGGGTGAAGGGCGTGGCCCGGCGAGCGCGGGCCGGTGCGGTGGTGGCCGGGGCGCGACGGGCGCAGCTACGGGTGATGCACGACGACGGAAGCAAAGGAGAAGGTGGGAAAATGGACAGCGAAGCTCACCGGGCCCTGTAGGTGTGCACAAGTGGGCTCGAGGAGGAGTCGGGGAGGCGTCGGAGCAGCCAGAGACGAGTCGGGGAGGCGGGTCGACGCGGATCGACGGTGGTGTTGTCGCAATGCCGAGGACGAGACGGTCGTGGGCAGCGCAGGTGAAGCTCCCCAGTGTCGATCTCGGGGTGGGGTCGACGAAGCGAAGCTCGGCGGTCCCCGGGGGCACGACCACACAACACAGGGAGGCCGGTGGCCGCGATGGTGGTGCGGCGACGACGAGGGATCTGGAGGAGGGAGGCGAGCGTGAGGGAGAGGGAGGATGAGGGGGAGTGGGTGGGGAGGAGCAAGTGGGAGAGGTGGCAGGGGAGAGGCCGAGGCGTCGGCCTTATCCTCTCACTCGACGCCGACGAGGTGGTCGGGCGGAACCCGCGCCCTGTAGCGGTCAGGGACCGAGGAACAGGAAGGAGCGGGGGGAAGCGACCGGGGGGGCTTAGTGGGCCGGCTGGGCCGACCGGGTGGGTCTGGTGGCCAAGCGGCCCAGGGTGAGGGGGGAGGTTTTTGTTTTATTATTATATTTACAATTATACAGTTTTATTTAATGTTAGTGCACTAAAACACTTTTAAAAAAATTGGTTCACCACCATAATTACTTATGGAATATTTTCCACAGTTTGTACATTTTAGTTTTGACATATGAAAACTTTTATTTTTGACTTGATTTTGAATTTTGAATTCGAACGGGATCGATTCATCGCGAGATTAACAACAGTAATTGTGGTGACATGGCAACATTAGTGAAGGTTTACTGTAGCTTAATTATCCGGGCGTCACAGGGTATGAGTCCGCTAGTGACTATGATGAGGAGACTTTGACTCTTATTACACGTGAAGAACATGGTGGAGATGATTCTGATCATGAGACGCAATACATGGCTCCTGAAGATGTTGACAGGTATGAATGTTTAGTTGCTCAACGTGTTTTGAGTGTGCAGGTCACACAAGCTGAGCAAAATTAGAGGCATAATTTGTTCCATACAAAGGGAGTTGTGAAGGAACGTTATGTGCGTGTCATCATAGATGGAGGGAGCTGCAACAACTTGGCTAGCATGGAGATGGTGGAGAAGCTATCTCTCACCACAAGACCACATCCACATCCTTACTATATCCAATGGTTCAACAACAGCGGCAAGGTTAAGGTAACACATACTGTTCGTGTGCATTTTAGTATCTCTACATATGCTGATTATGTTGATTGTGATGTGGTACCTATGCAAGCATGTTCCTTATTACTTGGTCGACCATGGCAATTTGATAAAAATTCTGTACACCATGGTAGAAACAATCAGTATACTCTTGTTCATAAGGATAAAAATATTACTTTCCTTCCTATGACTCCTGATTCCATTTTGAAAGATGATACTAATAGAGCTAATAAAGCAAAACAGGAGAAAAATAAGAGTGAAAATCAGATTGTGGCAAAAGAATTTGAGCAACAGATGAAGCCTAATAGTAAACCATCTAGTGTTGCTTCTGAAATTAAATTGAAAAGTGCATGTTTACTTGCCACTAAATCTGATATTGATGAGCTAGCTTTCAGCAAATCTGTTTGTTATGCTTTTGTGTGCAAAGAGGCATTATTTTCATTTGAGGATGTGCCTTCCTCTTTGCCTCCTGCTGTCACTAACATTTTGCAGGAGTTCACTGACGTCTTTCCACAAGACGTGCCACCGGGATTACCGCCTATTCAAGGGATTGAGCATCAGATTGACTTAATTCCGGTGCTTCACTGCCAAACCATGCGCCATATCATACCAATCCAGAGGAGACGAAGGAGATTATGAGTCAAGTACAGGAGCTTCTCGACAAAGGTTATATACGTGAATCCCTTAGTCCTTGTGCTATTCCTATTATTCTAGTGCCGAAAAAGGATGATACATCATGTATGTGTGTTGATTGTAGAGGCATTAATAATATTACTATTCATTATCGCCATCCTATTCCTAGGCTAGATGATATGCTTGATGAATTGAGTGGCTCTACAATATTCTCTAAAGTTGATTTGCGTAGTGGATACCATCAAATTCGTATGAAATTGGGGGATGAATGGAAAACAGCCTTTAAAACTAATTTTGGATTACATGAGTGGTTAGTCATGCCTTTTGGGTTAACTAATGCACCTAGTACTTTCATGAGATTAATGAACAAAGTTTTACGTGCTTTCATTGGACGATTTGTGGTAGTCTATTTTGATGATATACTGATTTATAGGAGATCTTTGGAGGAACATTTGGAACATTTACGTGTTGTTTTTATTGCTCTATGTGATGCACGTTTGTTTGGTAACCTTGGGAAGTGCACCTTTTGCACCGACCGAGTATTTTTTTTCTTGGCTATGTTGTTACTCCACAGCGAATTTAAGTTGATAAAGCCAAGATTGAAACTATTGAGAGTTGGCCGCAGCCCAAAACGGCCACACAAGTGAGGAGTTTTCTTGGCCTCGCTGGATTCTATAGGCGTTTTGTGAGAGATTTCAGCACCATTGTTGCACCTCTCAATGAGCTTACAAAGAAAGATGTGCCTTTTGTTTGGGGTACCGCACAGGAAGAAGCCTTCACGGTATTGAAAGATAAGTTGACACATCACTACAAAAAAATACACTTCAGTGATGATACATGTTTGTCACAGTAGGTCGCGTTTTTTGTCATGCATGTACATCCATGACAAATTTATGACAGAATCAAGATAGTCATACCAGTGCTGTCGTAGAAGTGTTCCATGACATTACCAAAATTATCATCACGGAAGTGTCCACTTCCATGACGATAAATCGCGCGTCACAGAAGTGCTTTCGTCAAGGGTGACCGACACGTGGCATCCACCGTAACGGAACGCCGTTAAGATATCCGGTCGGATTTTGGATCCAATAACCCGTTAATAGCCCCAACCAATGGGGATTTTCCACATGTAAAATCATCATTGGCTGGAGGAAACACGTGTCGGCTCACCGTTGGGACACATGTCATCCACTCATTGGACAGAAGGCGCCTATGATACGTCGACACGTGGCACGGCCCAACAGAGTCCCATTCCTGTGAAAACACCGGCCCATTTGACTTGGTCAAAAGGTGGCGGGCCAGCCCATGTAAAGCCTATTAACGGCCTGTTTGCATATAGCCCATTTACAGCCCACTAACCCAAGGCCCGTTACGCCCTATCCGAATTAGGCCCAATAGCGTCATCTGGGCCACCCAATATGATTTCAGCCCGTTTTCACTTCTGGCCCATGTATGGCCCATGACGTCTTTCGGCCCATATGAGGCCCTATGTAACTCTTGGCCTATTAACGGCCCGTGGTGAAACTGGCCCGTAATGAACAGTGTATTACTTTACACGCATTAACGACCCGTGGTGAAACTAGCCCGTAATGAACAGTGTATCACTTTATACCCATTAAGGGCCCGTTATTCCGTTGGGCTGTTTCCAGCCCATGTTATCTTTCGGCCTTCTCAGAGCCCATTTATTCTTGGGCTCATTTCCAGCATTCGTTTACTTACGGGCCGTTACTGTCATTTTCTGCTTATGGGCCAAATTCAGCCCGTGGTTACAGTTGACCCGTTTGTGGTCCGTTAACACGTTGGGCCGTTTTCATAGCGTCATGAAATACGGCCTATTAACGATGGCCCATTATGGTCGGCCCATGAACGGACGATTCCAACTCTATCCCGTTTACGGCCATTATGCGGCCTGTCATTGGCCCATGTTTGGCCAATCGATCATACTGCCCGTATAAGGCCCATTGATGATACGACCCGTAGAAGGCCCATTGTTTCTGCGGCCCGTAGAAGGCCCACTATTTATACGGCCCGTAGAAGGCCCACTGTTTATACGGCCCGTAGAAGGCCCACTGTTTATACGGCCCGTAGGTCCAGTGTCACTACAGTAAATATTAGCCCATGGTTATTGTGGCCTAGTTTTAAAAAATAGGTTATTGCAGCCACTAGCAAACCGCAGAAAAAGAACTGCACTGACTACAAGCAAACAAATAAACAAGACAACAAGGAAATAAATAAGCAAGAAACTTACACTATGCTATCACGGCTATTACACATATTACATCCACTGGGCATCAAAGTTCGCCACCAGTGCAAATATAGGGAACACAGCAGCATATAAACGCCGCAGCAAAACAAGTCCAGAACTGAAACCACTTCAGAAGAGCTCAAGAAACAATATCCTGGGTACCCATAATGCTGGCAAGATGCTTAGCAAGCTTATTAACTTTCTCTTGTTTGACGCTTAAGTCCTCCAGCGCTTGCTGTTGCACCAAAAAGTATGCATCTGAATTCTGCAGGGACTTCCTCAGTCCTTCGGCTTCCTGTCGCATAATATCTGATCGATGTCTTTCAACTTGAAGTTGAGACTCAAGAAGCCGAACTGATTCAGGCAACGAGTTTGAAGAGTTGGTGCCAGCAGTGGTAGCCAGTAACTCGAACACTACATCAAGACAGGACTTTGGGGTTGTCTCAGTGTCCTCAATATAGTTTTTATCAGCTTTCTTGGAGACCAACAGGGATGTCTCACTATCTTGAACCTTATCTGCATTACTTCCTTCACCATTGCATAACAGGGTACTCTTCTCCAATATTTTATCCGCATTCTAAAAGAGAAACATACAAACACATCTCAGGTTTACAATGTAGTATATGAAACTCATTTTGGTAAACCAGTTCAGTAGTAAGGTGGACAGGATAACAGCATGAAACAAACATATATCTATGTAGTATGGTCACTGTATGATCTATATCATTCTAGTTTATGTTGCCAAATCAAGATAGATACAGTTCGAATCATATCTATTTAAGACAAAGCAGCATAGACAGAATATAAGTGTGGGAAACTACACAGCAATAACAACACTTGTAATGTGCATGGCATGAGAACATAACTGTTTATTCAATTGAAACTGAAATCAACATAGAGCAAGTTACAACAGCAAACAGCCAAACACTTTGAAGAAACAGGTTTAAAACATACCTGTTGCACCATTGGAGTTTCAATTGCATCTTTCAAATTTGAAATTGGTTGGTATCAGTAAATACAGTGATGCAAGAGCAAAGTAGTATGAACCATAGCTACGGAACCTGACCTGAGAACAATTCTTCTTCTGCTTTAAGCGTTGACTTTGGGTTCGAAGTGGTGGTCCTCGTGATTTGGGCACTGCAGTTGCCTTACTAACTACTCGTGTTTGGGTGCTCTGTGGTGGAGACGGTGCTGTGTCAACGGGAACTGGGTGTCTATCTGCTGGGGTTGGGGTTAGAAGGGGTGTAGTTGGTTCTCTGTCCAACTGTATAGGGGTACAATCTGCATGAGTGTGGGTTATGTGTGGTGGGGCTGATTCTTGGGCAAGTACAACCGTGGTTCTAGCTGCATCCACAGGTAGCACAATCTTTTCTGAAGACCGTGTTTTTACTCCCACAGATGCTGCCATCACTCCCTCCAATGGAAATGGCTGATAAACAAGAAAAGTAATTGAATGTACAAACATTGTAAGATAGACAGTTGCAATGGATAGTAGGAAAGAAAATAGGGCATGAAATAATTCACATTTATGTTTTCTAAGCAAACAGAATAGCAGGACATAATTTCACATATATGATGGCTAATTAAACAAGATAGCATGACACAATTTCACATGTATGATGGCTAACTAAACAGGATAAAATGACATACTTCAAAATATGATGACTATGTAAACAGGATGACACGATATAACTATACGATGTGTCTATTAAAGTGGTTGGCATGCCATAAATCACAAACATGCCATCGATGAAAACATGATGGCATGATATAATTCACGGATAGAATGACATAATTTAAAATATGATGACTATGTAAACAGGATGAGATGATATAACTATATTATGTCTTTAGAAAATGGGTTGGCATGCCATAATTCAGATACATGCTGTCTATGTAAACATCATGGCATGATATAATTCAAATATATGATTTATATACTAAGGAAGTGAGCAGAGGGCAATTGCATATATGATGTGTCAACTAAGGAGATGGCATTCAATATTGTGTATATGATGTAAAAACTAAGCATTGCAATACAACATATGCATTATATGAGTAATATAACCCTGCCAAGTTTGAGCATACACCTCAGGGGGATAATAGGACTGGTCATCTGCCTCTGAATCCTCCTCTGAAGAGCTATCTGTAACCAGCAAGATATCTGCTTCAGCAGGTAGCATTGTCTGCTCTGAAGACCTTGTTTTCACTCCAGATTTCTCCATCACCAATTCAAATGGCTGATGCACATGAAGAGCAGTTGAATATACAAACATTATCGACAAAAGCAATGAGAAATACAAAAAAAGGACGGCATGATATAATTCACATATATGACGCTTGCCTAAACAGCATGGCATTGCATAATTCACATACATAATGCCTTGTAACAAGATAACATTGCATCATTCACATAAATAATGTCTTGCAACAAGATGGCATTGCATAATTCACATATATGGTAATTAGACACTAAACAGGTGGCATTCACACAAAGCATGTCTAAACTAAGCAAATGACATAGCAATGCAAGATACCATACGCACGATATGAGTAACATAACCCTGCCAAGTTAGGGCATGCACCTCAGGGGGGAAATATGACTGGTCATTTGTCTCTGAATCCTCCTCTGAGGAGCTATCGGTAACCAGCAAGACATGCGCTTCGTTTGATAGCATTGTCTGCTCTGAAGACCTTGTTTCCACTCCAGATTTTTCCATGACCGTGCCGAATGGCTGATGCACAAGAGTAATTTAATGTACTAAAATTGTTGACAAATTTAACACATAATAAAAAAATGATGGCATGATATAATTCACATATAAGATAACTGGCTAACCAGGGTGGCATTGCAAAATTCACATGTATGATGCTTGGCTAGACAAGATGGCATTGCATGATTCACATATACGATAAATAAACTAAACAGATGGCATTGACACAAAGCATGTCTAAACTAAGCATATGACATCTTTAATGTATACAATAAGCAATGCAAGGCACCATATGCATGATATTACCAACATCAGCATGCCAAGTTAGAGCGAAGACCTCATGGGGTAAATAGGAGTGGTCTTTTCCTTCTGAATCCCCCTCAGAACAGTTATCTTCCTCTTGATTACGATCCGAAATGGGTGGAGGGGGGCTGCCTTTGCGCCCACCATGGAACAACGTCTGCATGAAACTTTATTGCCACGCAAGGCTCGTCTCTTTTGCTCTACATGATCAGTTCCATTGTGTACAATAACTGGCATGCATAGGAATAAAACATAGTGAGATTATGTAAGGAGTGCATGCACAAATTCAGAGTGACGGTAGCAAACTATGGATAGACCCAAAACCAATGATAGCAGGCAGATAATAGCTTTAGTTAAAAAATACAGATAATGGCTCCTTTAATGTTTGTTTGCACCCAACATGAAACTCATAGTAGACACCGGAGATCAACCAGATAGTAGACAGATAGTACTGATTGTTGCCCCAATACGTACCCCACAACCATTTAAATACTCAAGTTTTAGCATTAGTTTGGACCTAACTCGGAGTCTAATAGGTGAACACGACGATAATGTAGCATGTCATCATATTAAGCGACGCATAACGTAAGCAGACACGGAAGAGTGCGACCTCTCTTGCGAACCAGTGTAGTCCTCAAGGTCATCTGCTCAGTTGATGATGGCAATGCAGTTGTCGTGGCTGCCGGCGGCGGGGAAGAAGATCTGAGGCGGCCAAAGACAGTGTGGAGAGCGGATCCCTGCTGTGGTGAACCCTTCCATCGTTGGAGCAGCTGAGCTGGGGTGGAACACAGCGCCGCAGGAGCAGGACAAACCACACAAGGTTTTCTTTGACACATATCTGTAACATAAGTAATTGAGTAAGGGCTTGTTTGAATTTGATGATTCTAACAATGCAGGGATAGGAAATAGACATGAATAGGATAGGAATGCATGTGCAAAACAGAGAATTCAAAAACACAGGATTTCTGCCAATCTGGGTGTTTGATTCACAACAATTGGAAGATCACAGGATGCAAAAAAACATGGTGAGATTAAGTCAAACCACAAGAAAATGTACGGTTATAATGCTATTATGCTACTATCTCTTAGTCTTGTGCTTGATGAGTAAGAATATGAAAAGGAGGAGAAGTGGAAATTAGAATTCCTATGGTTTTTCTTTCAAGGAGACACTAAAGGAACAAATCCTACAGTTTTCCTTTGCTCCATTCCTTTGCACCAAATTCATGAAAAGTAGTACCATAGGAAACTTTCCAATTCCTATGTTTTGCATTCACTTTTCCTTTCAAGCACTAGCGATTCTAGTAGGCAGGCTTGAGCAAGGAAAATCCTACACTAAAAAAATGTTTTTGTGCTACTTCTATTACTTTGGACCCAGGCCACTGCCATACTAGCTCAACTCCCAGGCCCATCGACAAATGCACAGCTCAAACGCGCAGAGATAAATAATGATGGCGATCAAGAGAGTCCATCATGGATAGCTAAGTTGCCTGGTACCTCACTGCTTGTCATATAGTAGGATAAAATAATCATATTTCCCGTTACTACAAGTGCTCAGTGGACAATATATATAACATGTAGAGTAAAAAAGAGATGCAACAAGTGTACAACCTCTTTGGCGAAGCCATGTCGATCTCAGCATGATTGGGTTGGCCGGTGAGGATGCTCCGGCTGACTTTGCTGTCGGAGGAGGGGAAGAAAATCTTAGGCGTCTGGAGATGGAGCCCGAGGTACTGCTCCGCTGTGATGGAGGGTTTCGTCGTTGGAGCAGCTCCGGTGAGTTGTACGACGCCGAGGCTGAAGCAGGACAAGAGAGACAACGAACAACATTAACCTGAGTGGAATTCTAATAGCATCTCCAATACATGACGTAAAATACATAACCACAAAGTGCTAGATGTAAAATACATCAGCCGCTCATCTCTGAACTTAACTGTCGAAACTGAACTTAATTGTCGAAACTGAACTTAACTGTCAAAAGTGAACCTAACTATCGAAACTGAATTTTGCTGTCGAAACTGAATTTTGATGTCGAAACTGAATGCACTAGCAAGGTGAGGCTACACGTCGGTCGACTGACTTTTTCATCTCTGGTCAGTCGATTTTGCAGCCGTTGGATACGAAATCAAGGGCCTGCGGTTCATCTTCAACCTCCACCCCCTTGAGCCGCCATCCACCACCGACCAAACAGCAGCCCCCCGCGGTCGGCGGTGCGCCGCGCCGCCTGCCCCAAAAACACTCCCCACTGCCGGTCCGCCGCCGCCCCGGCCATCCCTCTAGCCCCCCCTATGCCGAGCTTTTTCTCTGGTGATCCCCACGCCACCGCCCCGCCACCGCCGGCGACCATCGCCCCCATCCTGAACCCTAAGATAGATAGTGGGGTATCTCTCCGGCGAGCCCCCCTCCTCGCTGCGGCTGGTTCTTCCTTCACCCCGGCGAGCCTACCCCTTGAAAATTGACTGACCCAAAAGTCGATTCAGTCGACTGAATTGTAGCCAAATTGGAGCAGCATCACAAGCAAGAGCAAGAGCAAGAGCAGCAGCGCGAGCAAGAGCAATAGCAAGAGCAGACTAGGCAGGGGACCGAGAGCAAGAGCAGAGCAGCAGCGCGAGCGAGAGCTAAAGCAGCAGCAGCTCCTACTGATGTGGACGTCGCCGCCGAGGGAGCGGCGCCATGGAGGAAGTGGCCGGTGACGCCACCGTGGATGGAGCCACGCCGTGTCGGCTCGGGACCGAGCATCGGCAACACCGTGAGATCGAATCAAGAAGAAAATGTGGCGATTAGTGTACAACCTCTTTGGTGGTGCCGATTAGGCCGCAGCTTCATCCAAGGAAATAGTGATGATGATGCTCTTCCGGTGGTGCAGGTGAAGACGACGGTGTGGGAATGGAGGTGGCGCGAAAGACGAGGGAAACGTCGGGGCAGCTCCTTGGAGGTGGAGGACGGGGTGGCTGAACCGGCGGGACGATGAGATCGATGACAGATCCTCATCCGATACGGTGGATGAGGGACGTCGAGGTGTTGCTGTGGACGACGTCGTCGGGGAAGAGGCTTCGGCTGGGTGGCGGACGGAGCAGGGTGTGGGGTTTCATCGCTGGTTTTCACGGCCTCGGAGTATGAATGGGTGGGAGGATGGGATGGCAGTGGGGAACCATGGCTTAGAGATGCGCTTGTCCGAAATGTGGGGTAAGTTATGGAAGTACCCCCCACTGATTTGAGGCGGTTCTTTCGGTTCAGGGGTACCACGGGCATTTCGCGTGTCGGGATTTCACAGGAGGTGGGAGTTTTCGTGCACGTTGTAATTTCGGAATAGCAAGGCGCGGGTTGAGATGGAGGGAGTTGTCGGAGCACAACGAGACAAAGATATATCTTAAATATTTCGGGCTAACAAGGCTCGGGTTGAAGAGGCAGGAGTTTCGTAGCATGATAGACAGAGACGCTAGCTTCAATTTTCGGCATAACAAGGCGCGGCTTGAAATTTCGGAAGAACCAGCTTAACGTGTACCAAAAAAAGACAATTTGCACCTCAACACGCACAACACACACACACAAACACCATTCAAACTAGAGTAAGGTACACGTGCATTGCACGCATGAGATTTGGCAACCAAATTATGAATAAATACCACATTATAGCATGCAAGCTTTGAGTCATATATGCATGATGTATATGTTCGTTTAATTCTTATAGTTCATTTCATTCAAAATCATCTAGTTTTTATAAGAAAGCTAATCTATTTTAAGGTTCATGGAATTGTGCATTATAAGACATAAAGTAAAAACAAATAATGGCAAATCATGTAGAAAAACATTTGGGCAATTCTGATACGGAAGATTCTAGAACAAATAAGAAGTGCTTGTGTTTTGATGCTTGTGCATTATGCTTAAGTTCAACCATGGAGTCTTCTAGATTATACATGTGGCGAAATCTGGTGGAATCTAGATGATATCCAACAGCCAATAGTGCTAAAATTTGCCATCTTTGGACCATCGGATTTGCCTCATCCAACGACCATCTTTCAAAGTTAAAGTTACCCGCACACAATATAAAAAATATATAATCTAATATATATAGGGGTATAGATATAGATATGTGATGTGAAAGCCGCCCATCATCTCCAATTAGAATAGTGTGTCCATGCACGGATGCAACGTGGGAAAATGATGTCTGCCATCGGTATCTCAAATTCAAATCAGTCTGACCTTGTTCAATGTGTATACATTACAACACGCTCGTTTCCAAACCACACTGCGCAGATCTCCGTTATATTCATGCATGCATGGGTTTCAAACATCAGGATCTCTTATTCAAATATTTGAATTCAACTTTACATTGATTATGACCTCACTTATTCTTTTACACCCACATAGTAGTCTTCTCTTTATAATTGTACCACTAACTTTCTCTCGTGCATGCATGCACACACACTACCAGTCGGCATTATCTACCGCACGCATGCAATCTTTTTCTTCAGGTCGGTCTCCCATGAAGGCACACACCCACGCGCATCCCCCTCTACATCATACCGGGCATTCTTTATCTCTCATGCGTGCATGCGCAACAATCGATGTTCCTCTATGTATGTGTGTATATAGCTAGGTCTTTCATAGTTTTCCACACAAACCGATCAATCGATATATCCAGTGAGGTCTCACCCTCTTTCCCACGTCCACATCTATCAATCTATACCTGTCTATATAGGATTAACATAAATAGCTAATACACCCACATTAATTATATATCCAACATCCCCCTCTCATCATCCATGCCTTCTGCTTCATCTCTCAGACGCATGCACAATGGCGAAGACAGGGGGCAGTAAGGGCCCTGCCCCCCCCCTAACATCACTATATATTGAGGCTAATATGAATGTGGTCATTAGACAATTGCTGTTAAAAGGTTTAATTTCATGAATTGACCCTCCTCATAAAGGATTAGCAATGCTTGGCCCCCTAGCTCATTTATTTTTCATGGCTCTGCCACTGCGTGCAACAGCGCACGTGTTCGCCCCCTCTCTCTAAATATCGATATCGCACTTGTGCATTCCGTCATAGTCTCCCTCCACTCGGCCCCTCGCACCATCTTCTAGCCCCCCACCAGATTTTTCCACATGTACAATCTAGCAGACTCCATGGTTGAACTTAAGCATAATGCACAAACCTCAAAACAACAGTGGTTCTCTTTTGTTCTAGAATCTTCCATATCATAACTGCCCAAACTTTTTTTCTAGTTGAATTGCCATTATTTGTTTTTACTTTATGCTTTACAACGCACAATTTCATGAATCATAAAATAGATTAAGGGCTTCTTTGATTCAAAGGATTCTCAAAGGAATTTTGGAGGATTCTAATCATTAGGAATTTTTCCTATCTTGGTTGTTTGATTCGTAGGATTGTAAACCATAGGAATTTTTCCATATGATTCATTTGCACTAGATTTCATAGGAAACATCCCATCCACTCAAACCTCTTTGAAAAAATTCTGGGTTTTTTCTATGCACAATCAAACACTCGTACAATCCTGTAGGATTCAAGACGACATTCCACTATAATCCCATGTTTTTTCTATTGACGCGTTCTTAGTTTTTTATAAAAACTAATTGATTTTGAATGAGATGAACTATAAGAATTAAACGAAGGGCTACATCACGCATATATGACTCAGAGCTTACATGCTATAGTGTGGTATTTACTCATAATTTGGTTGCAAAATCTGATGCGTGCAATGCACGTGTACCTTACTAGTACTTCGAGTATGTGCAAAACACGTAAATTAGAATACCAATGGCACGCTACACAGTGTCTCTCTTACAGTTCATGAAGCCACGTGGCACATGTGGAGGCGTTGTCGCGACCTCCTTGCATGGATTGATCACAGTGACGTGCTGCTGGTTCCAGAAGAATGTACTCGTCCTCACTGAGCCATACTGGCGGTACATGCATGAAGCGAAGATGTGCACGCACGCCACGCACGCACTCATTCCCTCGCACGCACATGCGGGTACACGGGCGAATGCAATTTTGTATCAAGATCCACCCCATGTGATAATTTGACGCGTGTAAAGTCGTTCACTTCATTGATGGTCAATTAATATAGCGCATACAAATTGAGTGGACGTGAGGGCAGAAGAAAGACATTATTACTCCACTGCGCGCATGCGAGTAGTTAAACCGTGGGTTGCTAGTAGTACTTCCATTGGTCTCCTTCGTATTTTGTGCCAATTTTTGACAGTAACATAATATTTACGCATTTAAGCAGTGTAGTACTTGAAATTTATGTTTCGCTAAACTCATCGGGAGCCGTTTCGGGCCTCGAAACCAAAACCATCAATTAATATTTACCTTGTTCACATCACATTCGAAAGCCTGCTCACGCCTACTAGTACGTACCAAACCTGAACGTGTTCCCACTATGCAGGTATTAGTACTACTAGTGCTAGTACTTAGGTTATAAAAAGGTGAACTACCTAACCGAAAATTACTCTACCTTTCCTCCTCATAAGTGCTTCTTCTTCGTCCATCGTTGCCATGGCCGGTGAGCAGAACTCTAGGTTGAGAACTACTCGTAACAAGGGAGCGGCAACCAAGGCTGTAGAAAAAAAAGAGGGCTCGCCGCCACGCAGAGACCTTGAAAGATCTCTCACGGGCAGGCGATGGCTCCCAGGAGCGCCCTAGCCACGGAGGCGAACATGCCAAGCCGGCGGAGCTGGAGTCGTTATCCCTCGACGGCATGCCTGATCAGCTCAATAAGCACCTCAATAAGCAGAAGGAGTTCATCCAAGGCTTGACGGAGTTGCTAAAGGAGAGCCTCGATGACATGCCGCTGAGCTCAATCAGCACGGGGAGTTGACCGCTAGCTTGGTGATGCTGCTGAAGAAGAGCATTGCCTCGGAGAAGAAGGCGACCGGTGAAATCCTGCGACTTCAGGAGGACAAGGTGAAGCTCTGCCATGAGATCGACCTGTTGAAGGAGAAGAACGTCGGCTGGAAGAAGTTGCATGAGAATAGTAGTTCGTCGATGAAGATGCTGCAGGCCCTCGTCATGGAACAGAAGGAGGAGTTGGCGAAGCTCCGCATCGAGCACCCGACTGCTGTCAAGGTACGTAATGCGGCCGTGGAACAGATGATGAAGGCTCACGTCGAGAAATCCCGCGTCATGGACAGAATGAAGAAGATGGCGGAGGAGACGCGCAAGGAGATGGAGGTCATGGAGGTGATGAAGAAGCAGTTACGACTCCGCGGTGAATCAGATCATTTGGGGTGATAATCTTCCTTCTTCTTTTGCTGATGTGTTTCATCTTTTGCTTCGGGTGTTTCGCCGCACGTGTCACGTTCTCTGCAAGGCATGAATAGAACAATGGTTTTTGTTTTTTGAGGGAATGAATAGAACAATGCTAACAATGAGATGACTAGCAAATTAGATCATTTTTATCGCCATATGGCACTGGGCTGCCGTGTTTCGTGCTCCTCCGTCGCAGTACTACTCCAGTGGAAAACTTGAGTATACCGCACGGTTCTTTGCTCCTCCTCAATCAGGTCATCGGCGCATTTATACGAGCAGTCAAATCACAAGGCCACGCCTTCCAGCAGTAATGAGCCATCAAATCACAAAGGCCCTCGCCTCTCGTGAAACCGACCAAGCTAGACTGCCCTGCCCTCTAGCCTTTTTAAAAAATGTATACTTTTGTACAGCAGTAGTATCGATGGATTGCGCCATGGAGCAAAACTTGAAATAATAAAGGTGGTACATATAGAGAGCGCTCGTCGCCAAATTATGCATATAGTACTATTAAAAAGGCTAGTCACAATAATGGTGTCCAGCACAACCCACCCCTCAAATAAAACTAAGCACCCTGGAATTCTTTGACAAAACTAAGCACGCTGCAATTCTTTGACAACTAAACTGCTGGCTATATGATGTTGGCCATATATATTGTACGTATATAATGTGAAGAAACGAGTGATAGTACTATACCAACTAAAAGATGAAATATAAGAAATACTAGTATGTACTTATTGAAGAGTTAAAGTAACAAGAAGAAACATAACATAATTCTGCTGGGGGCTCAGCACAACACACCCCTCAAATTAAATTAAGCACACCTGAAATTAAACTTTGCAACTATTCTGGTAGACACTGCATTAGAACCACCATGAGCAACGACACTGCCACCTTACTCGGAGTCCTCGTCCACGTCCTCGACTTCGTCCTTGTCCCTCTTCCTCTTGGCCGATACTTCTTTGCTTGAACCGCCAACTTGGCTGTTGCTCTTCATCCAACCCTTGTAGATATTGAAACAAAGGTAGCCATCCATTGCAGCGTACCGGATGTGGTCTATATCTAGTACATTCCGCTGCCATGCATGACGATGAAACATGTATGGAGGTTTCTCCAGTTTACCGTACGAAGGATGAACCATGGCTCCTGCCAGGGTCAGCATTGAAGGCTGACGAGAGGACACTAGCCGATTCTTTTGGAGGTTGAAGGTGTTGCCTACAACGAGGCCTATCCGACGCAGGACTTCTTTGTCGTTACCAAAGTCTACAGTAATGAATTTGACTAGGTTGCTCTCGAGGAAGTCCTTAAAATCCTGGCACTCAACGCCGGCATGGCATATGTGGTAGACCAAGCATAAGTCATGCACGCAAACCTGGATCACTGCGGGCTTCTTCCTTTCTTCGTTCTTTAGATCCTTCTCTCGTCCCACGACTGTGGTGTACTCAACATCTAGCCCAGCACCCCACTCATCATCTGAGTCTTCGAACATGCGTCTGAAGCGAGAAAGGCATCCTTTCACCGTCGCGAAAGAACGGGTGTAGATGACGTCGAACTCATCGCCGGTGATGGTTCTAACCTTGTACTCACCGCCGGTCGGGGAGATTTGGGACGCCACGGATTTGGGAGGAGGGTTAGGATTAGTGGAACTGCCGTAATGTACTAATGTGAATGGACGGGACGGCTAGGAGCGAACCACCGTAGTATTAAAGGACGTGCGGGGACGAGTAGGAGTTAACTGCTAGCGTGCGAATGGCAGGGTAGTGGCTTTCCATTCTCCCATGATACGGGCTTCCGAGAGCCCTTGGATCAGAGATCGAACGGTTGCATGGCGTGATTCTAGACCTATGGGTGAATATCCTATCCTGGAGGGTTATCCTGCAAATTTTCAGCAACATAGCATGCGACCGTTTGATCTCAGATCCAAGGGCTGCCAGCAGCCCATATCATGGTCGCGCCTACCACGACCGTCGCGTCGCTCGCGTGGTCGCGCCCTTGGAGATTTAACACAGTGCGTTAGGCTATCTGATGTTGGCATGTCATACATAGTTATCACTTAGTCACTCATAATACAACAAGGTTGGCTATAAGGTTGGCTATAAGTGTATTTTTTTACTCCTCTCTATCTCTTTCTTCGTACTCCCTTCGTCCCATAATATAAGAACGTTTTTGACACTAGCTAGTGTAGTGTCAAAAACGTTCTTATATAATGGGACATAGGGAGTACTAGTATTTATTGCATTTGCCACGGAGTGACCTCTTCCAATGAAATGGTGTAGCTAAGTTTGCTTAATTTAATTAGATATAGACTCAAAATTGTCTTTTCACCTAGGTACACGCGCTTAGCACCGTTTCTTCCTTGGGTCACCAGACTAGTCTCTCTCTTCTTGATTAACTTGCCACATCAGACTTTATGCCTATGTGGCAAGCTTAAGCACCTGTAGGAGCAAGTAAGTACAATAGTGCGCTTTATATGGCATTTTTGCATATGTGGAGGAAAGAGAGGCAAGGAAAAAGTGGAGAAGTGGGCTCTCATGCAAGAGCCAGCCTCTACTACATGGTGGAGCATTGGGAGAGGCACCTGTATAGAGGTGGTCAGGAATCGGGAGACTCACGCCAGTCATAGCGCCGCAGTTAAAATGATAATGCAAGTCAAATCATGGGGCCCCACCTGTCCAGCAGTAACTCGTTGTCAAATCACACAGCCCTATGTTTGCAGCAGCCTACTCCCTTGTCTTCTCGCGTCTTTGTCGAACCGACTAGGCGGAACTGTCCCGCCGCCTATCGGGCAAGAAAAGCCCCGCCCTCGACTTTTAAATAGTATACAAATACTAATTTTGTATCCATGGATTGCGTCTGCACCATGGAGCAAAGCGTCTAGAAAACGGCGGTACACATGTACGGAGTATACAGCACGCCCATCGCGTTCGCGCCGCACCCCAGACGGTTGGTCGGTCTGGCACGCTGCTCTCCGAATGGAACGCACGTCTAGTTTGTTCCTCGTCTAATTTGTCCATCGGGATTCATGTTGTCTCCTTTAGGCAGTGAGGTTATGATTTCTTGTCATGTGGCATTTTTTTGTGTTATATGTTATAATCTGGCGCTTCAGATCAAAATGACGACAACTACGCCTCCGACCACGTGCATGAAGACTTCTCGGCAGTCATTGACGAGGTCAAGCCGGCTCCGGTAGACAAAAGAAAACTAAGTACTACTCCACTATATAGGCAGGAGCCTCCACGCTTGCTTGCTAGTGTTGCTCTCTTCACACTGTCTCGGCCTCTCCAGATCTAAACACGACAGTGGTGGCCACTCTCTCTCTCTCTCTCTCTCTCTCTCTCTCTCTCTCTCTCTCTCTCTCTCTCTCTCTGCTCACCGCTGGTCACAGATCCAACCGGATCCTCTCCGCGGGGGAAGGTGAGAAGGTGCAACGTTCACGCGGTCGTCCTCGGCGACGGCTCTTACCCATTGCTGGGCGCGTCCCAATCAGCCTGCCTTGCCGTTCTCTCCCAAGCACCGCTGGCGAGGGAGGGCCTCCGACCCCTTCTTCCTCGTTGTCGTAGTGTGGGCAGATCCGGCCTCCCGCCGCCCACCTAGCGACATCCCGGCGACCATCAGGTATAACTTCCTTCGAAACCGGCCTTGCTCTACTTCCCGAGCTCCTGACGTCGCTGCATTTGTAAATTTTACTATTTCTCATGCCCCCTCGTAGGATCGATCGGCTGTTCGAAAACCACCTAATTTTTTTACGTTTAAGAGGTAAAACTAGTTCATGCACTCGAATCTAGTACTACTTGGTTCAAACAAGTAAGAAAGGGGGTGGGGTGGGGGAGGATTTGTTACCTGAATCTAGGACTTGGTCGAAAGAGGAAATAATGGGGGCGAAAAGTAGCATAGACTGGCTATCCAACTGGTCTCTAGGTCTAATAGGGAAATAAAGGGAAACACAGTACAAACTCAATATAAACCCGATCTATTGGTTGAAAAAGGAAAGAAAGTGGGGACTGGGGGACAAGTCAACAGAGTAAGTCCAGCACTAGATTTGCTAGCCTCACACAGTATAAGGTGGCTATACCGAACAAAAATGGGACCAACCCAGATATCATGTTCTGATGTTTGTTGCCCCGAGCCACTCTTATGTAATGCCACTGGTAAAATGTAGCAGCCGCACTGTTAAAAGTAAGGACACGTTAAACCAATGTTGTTTTCAATGTAATGCCTCCAGTAATATGAATCAATGGCACTTCTTTACATATCATGCTAAAATTTCCCATTAAGATAAGTTGGTTCTTTTCATTAGAAATGCAACTGTCCTGGTCCGCCTACTCTCCCGTGCCCAAAGTAATGTCGTATTTAACGGTTGTTATAGTTAATCCTAATGCCCACACTAATATCTAGCAATGCCACTGCTTTAGAAATTGCTACTGTCCTTGTAGGATTGCCATTCATATAAGGAACATGCTTCTTTTCATTTGATGCATGTTTCATCACTTGTTAGTCACCCTCCTTTCCACCCTTTTTGTGCAAACAGAGATATACATTTCACATTTGATCTTAGTTGAACTGCACAAATGATATCCAAATTATAGTTGAGCATTCCAGGAGCTTCACAACCAACCTTGATGTTGCTCAATTTTATTGCAACTAATGAAGAAGAAGCTTTGTGGGTTTCGTTTTCTGATGGAAATGGAACCGGGGTTGGAGCCCTTTTCTTTAAAAAAATTTGAAGAAGCTGCTAGCTCACGGGACATTGCTTCATTTTAGGTGAACTGCACCAAAAGGTCCCATGAATTGAATCATCCATGTTGGTGACTGAAAGAGCCAGCTTCAGCATCCCAGTCTAAGCACCCCCGGCCTCCATCCTTGCGATGCACAGTACACCTCGTTTGCCACCTGCTCGACCCTAGTGTCACTGATAAAATGAAGTAATAATACAGTTAAAATAGAGCGAGTGTCATCTCTATCATTTCATTTCCAATGTAGATAAAGAAAGTGCTTCTCTTTGTTAAAGTATGTTTCATCAACTAGTCTCATTGTTAATGTTTAAGCGTTTCTGCAAACTGGGGTGCTTAATTTTAGTTGATATGTACAAAAATAGAGATTTGAATGTCTCAAGGCGCCTCCTTGTACTACTGTTGTACACTGACGTTCATCACTGGCAGAAGGTGTATCTGGGAGACTTAGGACGATGTCCAGTATGAGGCGTACCGTATGAGGCGTCGTAGGGCCCATCTCGTCCTCGCAACATGGCATACTATGATACCATCGCAATATTTTCTTCTATTTATTTTGTGTATTTCATCAACTAGTGCCACTATAATGTAATCACGCTTTTTCATTATCTGTGCAAACAGGGTTATTCAGCTGCATTTTGGTGGAACTGCACAAATGTACGTATGGAACCGGCATATATGCAGAGTGCGAGGTGTGCCAAGTAAAACTTACCGACACCAACCATGCTGCATGCACACATTGGCATCCACCACCACCAGTGGGATGTGTGGCGCTCTCTATGTACGGATCTTTCTCGGCAGCAAATCCTCTAACCAAATACTAGTAGCTTATATTGGCAGTTTTCTAGGGAGTACTCTTTTTTGAAAGAAGCACCAATCTATTTTTCTTTATTTGTACATTGTGTCACAACTTTGACCCAAAGGTCCAGAGCTATTTTAGGGTGATTGGCGTAGTACTCGGAGACTGATTGTAAGCATGATTTTCATTAGATGTCACACTGATTGTAAGCATGAGCAGGTGGAAGATTAGGTTAGTGCGAAGCTTAACTTAAACCCTACCGCCGCCGTTGAAACGAGGCGAGCGTCGAGGGAACCATGGAGAACGGCGGGGAAGCGACGTCGCGCCATCCAGCCTCCTCTTGTGGTGGGAGAACGAATACTCCTGTGGCTCCGGCTAGCTCTGCACCCTCACGAATGGCACACCATACTCGATCGATTCGTTATCCTCTGGGTGCTCGACCTTCGACCTGTACGCCCACCGCCTCCGCCTGACTGTCGCCTCGGGAGAATCTGTTTGCTCCATCGCCCATAGGAGATACTCGATGAACTCGGAGGACTACGGTGTGACTGCCGCCGAGGAGTACATGTACATCGCCGCCCTCATCGCCGCCGTCTCACTCTTTCGCATACATTGCCACATGGCCTGCACCGTCCTCGAAATCTCCCACTCATTGTCAAACCAACTAAGGATCTCCTTCAACCTGGCTAACTTTGCTTGGTCGCTGCCGGTGATCTGCCTGATTCGCTGCTGCATCCTATCCATAGATGTCGTTCTGAGTGGTCCGGTGCTAGCTTTGGAAGATGGGAGGAGAGACGGTGGTCTTGCAATAGAGAAGAGGGAGAGGAGAGGAGGTGGTTTTGGAATGGAGATGATGGAGAGGAGAGGAGGTGGTTTTGCAATGGAGAGAAGATCAGAAGAGGGAGAGGCGAGACGGTGGTTTTGGAATGGAGATGATGGAGAGGAGAGGAGGTGGTTTTGGAATGGAGATGATGGAGAGGAGATGAGGTGGTTTTGCAATGGAGAAGATCAGAAGAGGGAGAGGCGATACGGTGGTTTTGGAATGGAGATGATGGAGAGGAGAGGAGGTGGTTTTGCAATGGAGAAGAGGGAGAGGAGCGTGCAGCAGCGATTTAGGATTGGGCGAGAGGGCCGACGCGCTGTGACTGGATCAAAATCAAAATCAATTTACCCTTTAATTAAGAAAGCGACCCCACATTAACTAGTCTCCCTTTTATTCTGGGTCATAATTGAACATGATTTTCGCACATAAAATATATGTTATACATTGCAAAAATAATATAATTTGAAAGTACATTCAGATACGAACCAAACGATACAATTTTTGGTGACATGCACTCACATTTTGCTTGTCACATACAGTACATGGTCAAACTTTGACCCAAAATACGCAAAACAACAAAAAAAGTACTTCCAAGACCAGCGCCGCTCTTCCGCTCTTCTCCTCTTAAACCACCACCGCTCCTCTCCCGTTCCAATCTAAATCCAGCGCCGCTCCTCTCCTCTTCCATTTCAAAACCACCACCCCCCTCTCCTGTTTCAATCCAAAACCAGCGTCGCTCCTCTCCTGTTCTAATCCAAAACCAGCGCTGCTCCTCTCCTCTTCCATTCAAAAACCACCGTCGGTGAGTGAAGGTGCTGTGGAGAAGTAGATCGATGGAGGAGTACAATCTATACATGAGGATCACAGACGGCGACCCCGTGAAGCTAGCTAGGATGTTGGAGATACAGTCTTGGTTTGACAACAAGGACCAACTAGTGGCGACGGCGACATCCATGGCCAAATATCTGCAACAGAGCGAAAAGGCGACGATACTCCCGGAGGGAGTCGCGCCGGAGTACATAGAGCTGCTCCTCTGGGCCATGGAGCAAACAGATTCACCGAATCCGATCGTGAGGGAGCGGTGGTGGGAGTATCGATCCCAGATGGAGCATCCACCAGAGATTGAAGGATCGAGCATCTACAGGGTGCCGTTTGTGAGGGTGTCCTGCCGGAGCGAGCTGGTGGAGTCTTCGTCGACTGAACCCAACTGCAACAAGGGAAAAGCAGTTGGCCCGATGACGCTTCCCCGCCATCGTCTCCCTCGTCGTTCACATCGTCTCACGGGGCGGCTGTCTGCCGCCGAGGAATAGGAGGGGGCTGCCCCCCACCCCCCAGCCCAATAGTCAGGCAGGTTGTGAATTGTCAGGAGGAGCTTAGGGTTGTCAGTATTTGCAGGTTGTGAATTGTGTTTTGTGTTGTGTATTTTGAGAGTACTTTCAGATATGAATGTCTTTTGAATTTCAGATTTGCAGTATTGAGCATATGAAGAATTTTATGAATTCTAGAGATCTATTTTTAGCACTTAAAAAAATGTAGTTTCATAGGAGTATAAAAGTGCAGACGAGAAAAAACTGCAAGTTTCAGTTTCAGATAAGAAACTGCAAGTTCAGTTTTAGATAAGAAACTGCAACTTTCAGAGGCAGAGCATTTATATTAACACGGCCTTTTCAAACAGGGTTAACATCATGTTGGAAGTTTTATTCATGGTCGAAAATGGAACTACCAGCCAGTTACCATCATACTGATCAACATTCATGCATAGCACATCTTCATATGATGCACAGTCAAAATGCCCACACAATGTCGAGTGTGCGAAACACAGAGAAAACGAGGGATGAAGTTTTGGCAAGTGTTGGACGTGGTTTTGGGCTGCCCCGTCTAGGCTTTCATTTTTAACATGCGCAGCCCACGACCTCGGATGGGAGGGCCTGTTTGTATTTTCTTAGGGCCGTCATGCATTGACCGGCCTATGGACCTTCCATCCGAGGTTTTATTTTTGGCAGCCCAATTTATGTATTTTTTTGAAAAAACGCAGAGGTCTGTTCTATTTTTCTATATAAGAATAGGAACGCCAAGTACAACTTATGTTTCTCTTCTAACTATATTATATATATTTAAATTATTTTATATGTTATTATATATTATTTTTATTGTCATCATATATTTAATAGATACTTACATATATAAGAAAACAATATCCCACATCTTATTAACTTATAAAAATAATTTCTTAACAAATAAAATCCTGGATTATTTTGGCACGAAAATCCTAGTGATTGTGTACAAAAGCTTGGTAAGATTTAAGGACGAATGTAATAATATCACTTATTATTTAAATATATTTATAACAAAATGCTCAGCCCTTTTTTATTTTTTGATAACATTGCTGCCCAACCGAACATTATAATTAGAATCAGCCCAGCAAAATCGTGTATCTAGATAAAGTGCAAATGGCCTGTAATTTTTTAGGAAATAAAATAAATGGGCCGCATGGATGCTACATTAATTGTTTACCCAGCCCAACTAATGGATGTAATTCAAAAAAAAGATTAAATTGACTGTAAATTCTACCGCGCAAAAAAAAGACTGTAAATTCTAAAAAGATGGGTTGAATACGTGCCACATTTTTGGAGGCTGAAATGTGGGCCAATAGGTCAAAGCCAACGCAAGTCGTTGTCAATTTAGTCAACAAATGATTCTGACATGTTAGCCGTTGGATTTACATCCAACGACCGGCATCCATCTTCAATCTCCCGTCTTCTTCCTCCAGCGCCGCCGGGACCACCTCCCGCCTCCTGCTGCTAGCAGCTCTGCTTAGCACACTTCGCTATGAAGCGCTACTCCATCGTTGGCCAGGCCATCCCTCCACCCCTCCACACCTCCTGTTCCTCTCCACCGACTGCCGAACCACACCGCACTAGAACCAGTTAACCCTCGTACACCTCTCCATCTGCGACTCTACTCCCGCGTCTTCCCATCTCCGGCTCGTTGTTGTTCGGGGCCTCGCCGTCGTCCACCCCCTTGGATGCGCTCGGCGCGGCGTGGTCAACATGATCAACGAACGACACCATCGGAAGTAGATTGTGCGTGGAGAGGCTGACAGTTGGGTCCACGGCCGCACACAAGGAAATGCCTCCTTATTACGCGCAAAATAATGATTCCTCCACCTGACATCTGGGACCCACCGGAAGGGCCTCTGTATTTCGCGAAAAAAACGTGCCCCCCGCTGACTTGTCGGACCCACCAGCTATCTTCGCACGCAAGGAAGTGCCTCCTTATTACGCACACAAAAATGAATACTCCCCTTGCCAGCTGGAACCCAGCATACTGGGAGGCTGACTTGTGGGCCTACCAAGTTAACGGGGATGGAGGGCTTTGTCAACTTAGTCAATATGAACGATTCTAGCTCCTGTTACCGTACGATGTTCATCCAACGATTGTAGTGCTTCTTCAACCTCTGGTCTTCTTGCTCCAGCCGCCCAAACCAGCGCCGGTCGTGTCGCGTGCTCCTGCCTCTCGTGGCCGGTTGTGATGCCGCGGAGGCCTCACCGCCCCCTACTACTCCCACCGCTGGCCAGGCCATCCCTCTACTCACTCGCACCCCCTGTTATTCTGCGGCGACAACAGCCTCACACCGCAGCCGAACTAGTGAACCCTCGTACTCCTCTTCGCGTGGGCATCCACTGCTACGTCTTCCCCGGCTCTGAGTCGTCCTCTTCCTAGGCCTCGCCGTCGTCCACCGCCGTGGTGCTCTCGGCGCGGCGTGGTCAACGTGGTCAAGGAATGACTTCCATCGAACATGGACTGTACGTGGAGAGGCTGACAGCTGGGTCCACGGCCGCAGCAAGGAAGTGCCTCCTTATTACGCGGAAAATAATGATTCCTCCACCTGACAGCGGGGACCCATCGGACGGGCCACCGTATTTCGCGAAAAAAAGTTTTCCCCTGACTGATGGGACCCACTAGCTACATCTTCGCACGCAAGGAAGTGCGCCCAGGCAAAAAAAAACGATTCGTCCCCCTGACAGCTGGGACCCACCAGCTACATCTTCACACGCAAAGAAGTGCGTCCGGGCAAAAAAAAAATGATTCGGCCCCCTGACTGCTGGGACCCACCAGCTACATCTTCGCAGGCAAGGAAGTGCTTGACAGTCGGGACCCACCTGGTCGAAGCGTACGTAGCGTTGTCATTCTGGTCGCGAATGTGTACGTACATATATACTGGTGGATGTAGAGCCGTGCACGTGTCGTAGTAGAGGCGCGCATGTAGCATGTACATGTACGTACATCGGCCAGGGTGCAAGAAAGAAAATACGGCCACGTATGTGTACATACGGGCGGGGTCCCGAACGCCTACTCGCGCATACGTACGGCGAGGGCTCGTGTACATGGCTGGGTCAGAACGGAGAAACAGCGTCGTCATCGTGTTCATTGGGAGGCAACGGAATGCGTCGTGTTCATGGGGAGGCAACGGAATGCGTCATGTTCATAGGGAGGCAACAAAACGCGTGGGAGCCAACTGGCTGGGTCGGAACGGAATGCGTGGTCGTGTTCATCGGGAGGGTTTGGACGGAACAGGCGATGGAAACGAGGCCTGGCATACCGCAGAACGGAGGAAATGGACCTCCTACGTTCGGAACGGGGTCCTGTTGATCGAGAGGGGTGTGGCGTACCGCAAAACGGAGGAAACGGGCCTCCTACGGTCGAAACGGGGGTCTTGTTGATCGGGAGGGGTGTGGCATACCGCAAAACGGAGGAAACGGACCTCCTACGGTCGAAACGGGAGTCCTGTTGATCAGAAGGGGTGTGGCATACCGCAAAACGGACGAAACGGACCTCCTACGGTCGAAACGGGGGTTCTGTTCATTGGGAGGGGTGTGGCGTACCGCAAAACGGGACTCCACGGGATACTGTTCATCTCCACCGTCGACCTCCTCCAGCCTCCACGGGCTACCGTCGACCTCCTCCAGCCTCCACGGGCTCCTGTTCATCCAGCCTCCACCGCGCGCTACTCCACCGACTACTGTTCAACCACCCCTCCACCGTCTACTGTTCATCCAGCCCTCCACCGTCTACTGTTCATCCAGCCCTCAACACCACGGGGTCCTGTTCAACCACCCCTCCACGGCCACCCCTTCACCGTCTACTGTTCATCCAACCCTCCACACCACGGGGCCTTTTCATCCAGAGGCAACGCCACCGCTCACTGTTCATCCAAACCCGCCCCCCGCAACGCTCACTGTTCATCCAATCGATCGGCTTCAGTTAGCAGCAGTAGCGAAGGAATCGCTCCATCGGGTTCAGTTAACAGCCATCGATCGATCGCTCGGGTTCAGTAACGCGTAGCCTATAGTGCAATCGCTCGGGTTTAATTAGAGCCCAACGCCTTGCTCGGGTTCAGTTAGAGCCAACGCCTCGCACACACGCGCGTACGTGTATGAGAGAAACACGCATCGCTCGGCCCCCGACCTCCCATCGTAACCGGCAACTCCCCGAAATTTTCCTCCCCCTCGCTTCTACCATGGTTTTTTCCGTCATGGACGTCCCAAAGAATGTCATGCAGCTGCGTCTCCGGCCCGCCTAGGATGAAAAGTCCATTTTCTGTCATGGTTTTTTGTCATAGAAGTAGGAGCCCACCACATCTATGATGATACCAGGTTTTGTCACAATTATCGTCATAGAAGTGTCATATGTATGACAGAATTTTTTTCCGTTCGGCCCAAAATGTCACGGATGTGTCTTTTTTTTGTAGTGCATGCTCCTTTACTCCAACTTCTTGATTTTAATCAGACTTTTGAGCTTGAATGTGATGCTAGTGGAATTGGATTAGGAGGTGTGTTATTACAAGATGGCAAACCTGTTGCATACTTTTCTGAAAAATTGAGTGTGCCTAGTCTGAATTGTTCTACTTATGATAAAGAATTATATGCTCTTGTTCGGACTTTAGAAACATGGCAACATTATTTATGGCCCAAAGAATTTGTTATACATTCTGATCATGAATCTTTGAAACATATTAAAAGTCAAGCTAAACTAAATCGTAGACATGCTAAGTGGGTTGAATTCATTGAGACTTTCCCTTATTTCGTTAAACACAAGAAGCGTAAAGAAAATGTTATTGCTGATGCATTGTCTCATCGCTATACTATGCTTTCACAACTTGACTTCAAAATATTTGGTTTGGAGACCATCAAAAATCAATATGTGCATGATGCTGATTTTAAAGATGTATTGCAGAATTGTAAAGAAGGGAGAACATGGAACAAGTTCGTTGTTAATGATGGATATGTGTTCCGTGCTAACAAGCTATGCATTCCAGCTAGCTCTATTCATCTTTTGTTGTTGCAGGAGGCGCATGGAGGAGGATTAATGGGACACTTTGGCGTGAAGAAGACGGAGGACGTACTTGCTACACATTTCTTTTGGCCAAAGATGAGACGGGATGTTGAGCGTTTTATTGCTCGCTGCACTACATGTCAAAAAGCTAAGTCACGACTCAATCCTCATGGTTTATATATGCCTTTGTCTGTACCTAGTGTTCCTTGGGAGGATATATCTATGGACTTTGTTTTAGGTTTACCTCGAACAAAGAAGGGGAGGGATAACATATTTGTTTTCGTGGATAGATTCTCGAAAATGGCACACTTTATACCATGTCATAAAAGCGATGATGTTGTTAATGTTGCTGATTTGTTCTTTCGTGAAATTATTCGCTTGCATGGTGTGCCCAATAATATTGTTTCAGATCGTGATACTAAATTTCTTAGCCACTTTTGGAGATGTTTATGGGCTAAATTGGGGACTAAACTGTTTTTAGTACTACTTGTCACCCCCAAACTGATGGACAAACTGAAGTAGTCAATATAACATTGTCTACTATGCTTAGGGCTGTTTTGAAGAATAATAAGAAAATGTGGGAGGAATGCTTGCCTCATATTGAATTTGCTTATAATCGTTCATTGCATTCTACTACTAAGATGTGCCCTTTTGAAGTTGTGTATGGTTTCCTACCTCGTGCACCTATTGATTTGTTGCCTCTTCCATCTTCGGAGAAGGTTAATTTTGATGCTAAACAACGTGCTGAATTGATTTTAAAAATGCATGAGTTAACTAAGGAAAACATTGAGCGTATGAATGCTAAATATAAACTTGCTGGAGATAAGGGTAGAAAATATGTTGTGTTTGCACCTGGTGATCTTGTTTGGTTCATTTGCGTAAGGATAGATTTCCTGATTTGCGCAAATCAAAGCTAATGCCTCGTGCTGATGGTCCTTTTAAGGTGTTAGAGAAAATAAATGATAATTCATATAAACTTGAGCTGCCTGCAGATTTTGGGGTTAGTCCCACTTTTAACATTGCAGATTTGAAGCCTTATTTTGGTGAGGAAGATGAGCTTCCGTCGAGGACGACTTCATTTCAAGAAGGGGAGGATGATGAGGACATCAATACCATTGTTACACCCACATCCCCTGCTGCTATACATACTGGACCAATTACTAGAGCTTGCGCATGCCAATTAAATTACCAGTTACTTTCGTTTCTTGGTAATGATTCTAATGTTCATAAGAATATGATGCTGCCTAAATTGGATATGTTTGTTTTGCTTACAAATGAAGGACCTAGCTTGGAGAAGGATGAACATTGGAGCAAGACCAAGCATGGAGATGATGGCATGCGCAAGGGAACAAGAACGGAGTTACAAGTGATGATTTCAGGGCTTTGAAGCCACTATAACGAGTGCATGAAGCCTTGGACGAAATATACAAGATGCCACTTCATAAATTTCGTCCAGAGGCTATTCTAGGTGCTGCGTCACCTTATTATTGGGCTAGGCCCATGTAATTTCGAAATACATAAGTATAGGCTATTTTTAGAGTCCGTATGTGTGGGGAAACAAGAGATAGGGTTAGTTTCGGACCCCTCCACCAAGGGCCACGGAATTCCCCCCTCTTCCTCCATATATACAGCCCTTAGGGCACCGTTTAGACTTTGGGTTTTGTTTAGATTAAAGTTCGTCATAGCTGCAACTTCGTGTACTTCGTTTGTGTTCAACGACCAGACAAAGGCGTCACAGAACCCCACCTTCATGAATAAAGCTTTCCACTGTTATTCGCAATATCCATATTGCAATCTTAGTTTCTTGCTTGTTCTTCGTTTGCTTGCAGGAAATAGACCCTCGTGGTCAGGTTGATCGTGCTCCGGCGTGGTCAATAATCTCTCAGAGTTGGTTTAGCAATTGCTAAGGCGCAACGTCCTCGCACGTTCGTAGTCGGATCGTCAAAATCGACTTCCACCAAAACGATAGCCACCATCTCATCGAAAGACGGGACACCTTTGCCTCTATCACTTTTTCTCTGCTTTTTCTTTGTTTTTCGTTTTCTTTTCTTTTATTTCTTTTTACTTCTCCGATTATTTTTCATTTTTCGGCTTTTTCTTTCGTTTCTTTTTGTTTTTCATTCTACATTCTTTTATACAAGATCAACATTTTTTTAAATACATGTTCAACATTTTTTAAATACTTATTCAATATTTTTATATACACGATCAACATTTCTTTAAATACTCGTTCAACATTTATCAAATACTTGTTAAACATTTTTACGAATACTCATTCAACATTTTTCAAACAGTTGTCCAACATTTTTTTCAAATACCAGCTCAATATTTTTTAATACATATTTGACTTTTCTCAAAAACTGGTTCAATATTTTAAATACTTATTTCAACATTTTCAAATACTTAGTCAATATTTTTTAAATACTTGTTCAAATTTTTCAAATACTCGTTCCACATTTTTTATACTTATTCAATATTTTTGCAAACACTCGTTCAACATTTTTTTTAAAGTGTGTTTGTGTGTGTGTGTGTGTGTAGTATATTTTAAATTATAAAACAAATAAAAACGAAAACAAATATATGAAAAAAAAAGTAAAACAAGAAACAGGCTGGTGTATCCCGCGCGCGGGCCGGCCCAAGTGGCGTTTGCCTTCAGCGAGGGGTCGCTCCTCTCTCGCTCAACGCGAGGAATAGTCGCGCCCCTATTTTAGCCCATCGTGTGCGCCAGGAAGCCACCGCGCCCGCCCATTTGAGCCGGCCGTGGGGCCGGAACTGGGCCGCGGCGGGCCCTTTTTATGGTGGGAGGGCTGCCGTGGGAGCCGTCCGTTCGTGGATCGAACGGTACCAGGTAGCCGAGAAGAGCTGATACAAAACCCTAGCTTTCCCACACACAAGCAAAGCCGCCACAATATTTCCGAGCGCCACTCACTACCCTCCGCTCCCCGCCGCCGCCATCCTTCGACGCCACCATCCCCTACGCAACCATCTCCCCGCCGCCGACCCATACTCTCTTTCAATGTCTGCTTCTGGAGGGATCTCTGGGTCCGGAAGCGGGCAGCGGCGAGACCTCGGGGACCGGGGACATTCTGGATCGAGCACGGATTCAAGTGGATCCTCTTCCACAACAACGAAGAAGAAAGCAAAGCCAATCCCCTTGAATGACTTCTTGACTAGGAAGCATGGTAATCCTGCTGTTTCCTCAGCATGGAACAAAGTTCAAGATCCTGCACAACCTCTCTCGAGTGGTTCCTCCTCAGAGCTCTCAAATCTGGGTCTTCAGCTGGCCCGTCAAGTCATTGCCCGTCGAGCCATGGCCAGTCAAGCCCTGTCAGAGCTTGGCCTTGAAACCAATATCTTGAAGAGAGAGTACTACAACCTGCTGAAGAGGTAAGCTGTACTTTAATTTCAGTAAAGTATTCATAGCTGATGAGCAAGCCTGTCTTTGCGAGCTGCTTAGTGTTGATGTTGTTTCTTAGCTTTAACTTGGCCGTATGTTTGCCCCAGTCTGGAATTTAGTCCGTCGTTAACCTTGCCCGGCTATGGTTTTGTGGACGGTTTGGTTTCATCTAATAAAAAGGTGGAGAGGCCCTGTTTTTCTAATTAAAAAAAGTAATCATGGCTGCATTTAAGCAATACAATTAGCATGCGATTCAAAAAGAAATGTCTCATCTTTAGCCATTGAGAGATGTTGAAAGAGCTGGTTTCCAGTGTACACAACCTTGCTTATATCTTCCATGCATTAATTTCACTTTTCATGCAGCTATATGATGAGAGGGGACAAGAGCTATTATGAGTACCGAGCCATGGAGATCCTCCCCAGCAAAGACTATCAGTTCAAAATAGACTTTAAGCATGTTCTCCAAATGGGATACCTTGATTTGGCCTTGAAGATTGTTGACGAGGCTGGTTCTGTCAATGGGCAAAGCATTTTTTGCCCTTTTCTAATCTGCTGGTTTAGTCATAATTGCGAGCATTTTCTAATCTGTGGTAGTGATAATTGCGAGCATATTGACTGTTATAGTTCTTTACCAGCCATGTGTTGATATATAACTTGATCATGTGTATATTGAACTCACATTTTGCACATTACATCTGAACCTGTTTTTTGTTTCTTTCAACAGCTATGGATGGTTTTTGAAAACAACAACTAATTTTCTTAAGACCCAAAGTCTTTTTGATGAAGAAAATATAGGAGCTGTGACATTGGATTTTGTAAATCTCCCTATGACGATGAGGTCTTTTTCTGAGTATGATTCTGTAGACTTGGTGAAAAGGGACATATCAGCGCTTGGTCGGACGCATGATCTACTGCTAACCATCTTCCATGGAAGGCAAGTATACATCAGCGCCGAGAAGCATGTCTTTGAGCAGCATGCAGCTGGTAAATCGTGGGCTGGTGACTTTACAGCGGAAGATATCTATATCATACAGTTCACCTCCACTGATATCAAGTGCCATATCCGAGCCAAGAGCAATACCATACCATGCACTTCAGACAACAAGGTTCTAGATATTAAGCAGATTCACAAGTCAATGGCAGATAAGTACCAATTCAATGGTAACTTTCCTGCACATTTCGAGTGCCTTGAAAAGGATATCAATTCTCTGACTGCTGTTTCATTGGATACAAGCTCGATATTGACGTATCTTCCTTACCACGCGGCATTCATGCCACGTGGGGCAAATGAGGCCATAACACAGAAGTTACATGACGCTACTGAGGGCGTCTGGATGGAGCCTGACGAGTTTCAAACTTATCGCTTGCTGTTTGAGTCAAACCCAGTTGACGGTGATGATTGGAGATTGGGGTATTGCAAATCTACAGACCCATTGCTGAAAAAGGTGTACTTGCATGACTACAGAACTGCTTTCCAGAACATCTATGGGAACACAGGGGTCCAGCTGACCTCCGGCAACACAGCTCGTGACCACATGCAGGCCCAGCTGACCCCCGACAACACGGAGGCCCAGCTGACCCCCGACAACACCAAGGCCCAGCTCACCCCTGACAACACCCAGGCCCAGCAGTCTCAGGGGAGCTCAAGCACCGTCAAAGGGGTGACCCCTGACAACATGGAGGCCCAGCTGACCCCCGACAACACCAAGGCCCAGCTGACCCCTGACAACACCCAGGCCCAGCAGTCTCAGGGGAGCTCAAGCACCGTCAAAGGCACGGGGGCTGGAAACAAATTCAACAAAAGCAGGAAAAGTAAGCTTTCCTACAAACGTCACCTGAACGTCCATATCCATACCCACATGAAAGGTCAGAGGCCGTTGAGAGGCTTGTATCAAGCAGAGTTGTATTCTGCAAAGAAGAATCCTGTTCTAGGAGAAATCTTCACTGAGCTGTTCAATGGCCCGACCATGAAATTACCTAAATTGTAAGTGAAAATTTTGGAATTATGTATAGATGTGTTTTGTATATATCATCAGTATTGCGAACCTTTAACCATTCTTTCTCTGATTTGCAACAGCTTTGGTCCCATGTGGGAGCTGTACTGTGCAGCGAGGGACGCCCAGGTTGAATGAGCTCTGGACGATGATGATGAGAGCCAGCTTCGATAGCTTATGCATAGATCTAGATTTTTTTCTGGTGCATCATGACATGCAAACTTAGGTAGCCATTTCATGCAGACAGGGTTCTGGTGGATGATGACAAATAACTTAGGCAGCCCTTCCATTTTGTTAAACTTGTGGCTTGTGTAGCCTCAGTTTTATGCAGAGAACTTCTGAGATTGTGTATGAACATTTGGTTATCCTGAATGATGCCTATGTCTTTGATGTCTCAGTAGCACCAGTGTCTAGTCCCTGCCCGGCTGGCGCATCTTTTGTTGATTACCCCTATATTCTCATTTTTCTGTTTTTTTATGCTTCAGTTCCTTCTTTCCCTGCTTGGAGAAGTTGTACATGCAGAATGGCGTTACCTTTCTTCATTGAAAATTCATACTGTTCAGCTTAGCTTTTGATATACTTATTGTTCTAACTTTTGAAGTTGTTAATTGTTAATCTGTCCATGCTCTTTTCCAGTCATTAAGAAAAGTGGCAAAGAATTGCTGGCGTCTTAAACATTGGAATCTCAATATCAGATGTCTTGATATTCATCTCAAGACTATTATTGGAATCTTATAAGGGCCTTTTGTCTGAAGTTAACTTAGCCACATTCTTTGTACTGAACGTGAGAGCACTAGAGTCGATGACATTTCAGGTTAAAACCATTGATGAGGAGTTCATTGCGAAACAGCAGAGGCTGCTTCAAGAGGCGCTCAGTTTCACTTTATGGCTGGTAGATGTCTTGGAGGTATTTCAGACATCTGGCATGTTCGTGATTTGGATCTAACTGATCCCTTTGTACGTTGATGCTGACACTGGGCTCCGTCCGTTCATGAGTTGTCCATGTCTATCTTATTTTGTGGTTTGTCTTCCTGTGTTGGCTTTAGTTTTTATTGTCGTGGAACCTTATGGCATTTAAACATCTTATGTGTGTCATCAGTTTTTGTGATATAGTATGTGTGTGGCTAAAACATCGATTTTCTGAAGCACAGTCTAGCTGAAGATTTCTACTGATTGGATAGTACTATTTTTGTGTAGTTTGTATGACTGCGGTTGATTGTTTTTTTTTTAAGGAAACCAGCAAAGCTGGGTTGGTTTGAGACTGCGGTTGATTGTTACTGTGGTCCATAGCTTATGACCACCATTTGGTTAATTTTTTCCGTCAGCTTTGAACGAAACAGGTAGCATATGGGGGTATGGTATGTCCATGGTTTGACTGTCAGATGTATACACCAATAGCTGACTATACAAATAGGTGTGGATTGCCATATATTTGTCCTGAAACTTGTTTGCTAATTCTGGCATCCACTCCCTTGGTAGGTCGAACATTGTAGTTGAAAATTTCCAACACTTGTTTTGTGTCATAGATAGTATATTCATGTGGGTTATCATGTTGCCAATATTTTAGCCAGAGCTACACTCTGCCTATTTTGTACAAGGATTTGGCAGTTCCAGTCTTTACCTGTACTTGTAGATTATAGTGTATCTTCAAATTGGCTGTATATGTGGTTGGAAGCAAAGATCTGGAGCATGTAGGGAGCAAGGCTACTGTGTTTTGATCAAAGTCCCGGGTGCCGCCGTCAGGCACAAGGATAGAGGTTTCTTCCCGAGAAGAAGCGACTTGTAGCAAATGCTCAGGTAAAGAGAACACCTATGCAAAGGTGATGCCAGCCACTGACATGTCTCACTTTTTTTCCGGTGGACTCAACAGTCCAGAGCAGAGGAAGCAGAGGATGGTAGAAGAAACAGAAGGTGACTACTGAACAAAGATGAGAGAGCCTGAAACACATTAGACGAGCAGCTTCTTCATGACCAGAGTTGCTGACCACACTCTGCTCACGCACACCTCCAAGCACTGTTCAGTCATGGGCTACACACTTTGCACCATGCTGCTACTCACCAGGTCAAAGGCTACACAATGCACATGCCTTGTACACTGGAAACTACACTACCTGGATGCCCAGTCGATCAGCAAGAGCAACCAGTTACAAAGCTTATTAAATACGCACGTACGTACTACAAGATTAAAGAATAAGCTAACAGTTCCTGTGTATCTCGTTTTGTGTTTTGTCTTGACGCGTCGGTATCTTTTTAAGTTTGTATCGTCGTGGAACCTTATTATGATGTTCAAACGTGATATGCGTGTTGTCAGTTTTGTGATAACCGTGGAATTTCTGAAGAATCTCGCTGAAATTTTAACTGATTGATTCTGTAAATTTTGGTATGGCTCTGACTTTGCATGTGTGATTTGTGTTGAGAAACCAAAGGCAACACAAAAACTAGTGCATTTTGGCAGGCGGCTTCAGCCTCTGAACTTCAGCATCGTATGTTTCAGCTTCTGAACTTCTGAAAAATGGAGGTCCTGCACGACCACGTTCCATCTCGGCCGTCCATGAGCGTGAGCGCCCTCTGCATCTTCCTCCCGCAGAGCAGCTCCACCTCCACCTCTGCCGCGTACGTTGCCGTCACCGGCTTGTGGTCGTCCGACAGCGTCAGCTCCGACGTCCTTCTTCCCGAACGACAGCACCACGCCGGCGTCCTCCTCCCGCCCTTCTGGTCGTCGCTGGTGTACTTCCCCGTCCCGATCTCGTACTTGTACGTCGGCGCGAACTCCAGCACAGCACTCCCTCGCCCCACCCGTCGAACGCCCGCCCCTTCCTCATCTCCCGCTTCAGCTGATCACACACGCCATTATGACAGCAAACAGAGCATCAGCAGCCCAGTTCAGAGTCCATGGCGGAGATGCTGATGAACGAAACTGGGTACCTGATCTTTCTCGGCTAGCTGAGGCCAGTCCATGGCGGCGATCAGGCTGTGGGTTCTGTCTTACGGCACGTCGATCCGGTAGTTCAGATCGCCCAGCCAGGAAATCCTCCTGCGGAAGAACATGTCTGTCAGATCACCGGGTGGATGCAATTTCGTAGTAGGATGTGTGCGTCAGTGCGTGCATGATCAGTTGATCACTGACTCGTGTTCGTAGATGTCTCGGGACAGCTCGAGGCCGCCGAAGCGCGTCCGCCGGTGGATCTCCTGCACGTCGGCGTTCCGCTTGAGGAGGTTGCCGGGCCGCTCGCCGGCGGACAGGTGGGTGCACACGAAGCAGAACATGCTCGCCGTCGCCGACACCGACCCCTTGTCGCCGATGTAGCCCATGGCGCCCACGCCCACGGCGGACACCTTGATGTTCTGGACGCGCCTCCGCAGACCACGCCGCGCCCAGATGGTCAGGAAGATGCCCACCATCTGCTTGCTCACGGTCCTCACGAACGGCGACCTGCCGCGGCCCTTCTTCTTGCCATGACCACGCGCGCCTCGCCGTCGAGGTCGGGGTCCAGGTCTGGGACCATGGCAGGGCAGTCGTCGGCGGCGACCCTGGACTTCATGAATGACCTGTGCGCGCCGAACGATCTCGGCGACTTGAACAACGCCGATGACAAGGACGCGGTGACCATCAGGTCCAGCGGCTGCTCCGGCCAGGCGAGCCCGATCCTGTCCGTCTTGCTCATCGTCTTAAGGAGCGCCCTCTGCTGCGCCCTTGGCTGCTCGTCCTCCATGGCCCCGAGCATCCTGGGGGTGGCAACGACGTACTCCTCGGGGTGCACCGGGAAGCTGAAGCCGGCGCGTCGTCGTCGGGTTCGGTGTCGGTGACGCCGGGGAACAACTCGTCGGAGTCGTCGCGGGTCGTAGTGGCCGGGTGGCTGCGGTACCAGTAGTTAGGCCTCGAGCAGGACGGTTGCGTCCGCGTGAGCATGTCGCGGATGAGCGCCTCCCACGCCAACGCCGGCCGGTCGTCCTGGAAGCTGAGCACGTACATGTCGGCCTGCCCGCCGCCGGTGGTGCCGAGCCACTCGGCGATGTCGAGGCCTTCCGGTGGCTCTATGCCGGCGGCGTTGTACGTGCCAATGCAGATCCTGCAGCAGCAACCACGCCAAGAACCGCGAGAAAATGGAAAATGCGCCGCGATCGTGCTGAGCACTTGGATTGTACCTGAGCTCCTTGGTGTTGATGTACTGTGCGCGCATCGTCTCCGAGTTCCGCCGCCGCAGCTTGTACGGCGCCGCGTCCAGGCTCTCTTCTGCGGATCGTTCAAGAAAAACAGGGTGCTCCATGAGGAATTACTCTGAACTTTGCTTCCGATTAGTTCAGAATGCGAATTTGGCAGTGGTAACAGGTGTTGGACGGGCAGAAGCAACGCCGATCAGCGTGAAAATGCGCAAAATCAACCACGGTCAAACGGAACTAGCTTGTCGTACGCATGCAATTGTACTGTGACACGATCAACACGGCGGTCGTGTCATGTGGTTGCACCACATCGCACCCTCTCGTGAGTCTTGTTTGCGCAGGCTGCCGCTGTTGCCCCCAAATGACCATGAGAAACAACCACACATACCTCTCATTTGTACGGCAACTCAACTGGGGAAGTACTAGAGTACAATTTACTCAGAAGAAAAAAAACACCGTCGCATTTTTGTAAACCACCTGTGAATTTTGTGAGGTTCCAAAGTCGACATGATCTCGCTCAACAAATTATCAACATTGTCAGCACCAGTGGTCTAGTGGTAGAATAGTACCCTGCCACGGTACAGACCCGGGTTCGATTCCCGGCTGGTGCATTTTTTTCTCTCTTTAGCTCGTGAATCATTGATTTTTACGCACTGGAGCATTTCTAGCGGAGGTTACATGGGAGGAAAAGAAGTACTACTGTCTAAGCTCCTTCTTTCCATGTACTGCGTTCTACTAGATCGCCGGCGCGGCAAAGCCAACGGTGAAGCGCCGACTGAGCAGTATCTTGCAGCGATCACGGCCGGCAAGTGCGACACGTCAGGCAGAGAGAAAAAAGAACAGGTCAGCGGTGAAGCAAGGCATCAACGCTTTCTGCCTGCAGCAGCTTCACACACCACCGGTGGCAGCATGCAGCACGGCAAACACACAGTCATCCGGTGAGAAGGGCAGATGCAGCAGCATCTAAGCCACCGTCCACTGCAAAACAACCAACCTGCCGGTGACCATCCTTTGGACAATCTGGTCCTCATGGTTTCAGGGTTCACAGCAGATGAGCAATGCAACTCCAAGAGATTCTTGGAGACATGAACTATGTAACAGGTGTGAAATGGAAAGAAAGCTTGTGTAAACCGTAGAATCGACTATTCTGCGCAGGTCTAATTACACGACACGGTCAACTACTACCCTAAACGATTTGCAGCCAAATTGGCTGATGAACAAGACTCACAGTCACAGGACTCCACAGAGCTACTCGAGAGGCGATGGATGCTATAGAAGAAAAAGAACGAGCCATGCACATGATCAGCTGGTTGGGTTGCAGGCTTGCAGTATTCTAGGCTTCGTGTCCCAGTACTGGTCCAACCGATGCCTCGCGTACTCCTTGTACTCGAAGTCGATGTTCTTGTTCACATGCGCCTGCGGAGATAGAGGAAGAACCGAAAATAACAGTCAGCTTTCATAGATTGATCATTAACAGAGTAGATACATTTCAATTGCCTCTTGTTGTGGAGCTTACCGAGACTATTCCCCAGAGACCCCAGAAGAGATGGCTTGTGAGACTGTACTTTGCAATCAAGCCAAGCAATGTTTCGACTTCTACATCGGATGGGTTTTCTCCTGACGAACAAAGGAAGCATTTAGGAACAGCATACTTGAGTGATGCATTAAATTAGTTTTAGCATGCAATCGTGCATTCTGAAGTATTCATCACATTTCCAGCACAGCAGAGTATGGTGTTCCCAAAGAACTCTTCAATTACCTGAAGAACTAAGGTAAGCCTCAAGAAATCTCCTCTGTTCATCCACGTCTGAAATTATGCAGGGGAATCAAACAAGTAGTCAACATGTGATTAAAAAAGTGTGAGACACATAGCCATCTGGTACATTTGGTTATTGAGAAACTAACCAGGATATTTTGTAAAGTCCATCACGTGCGGTGTATCACTATGATAATCAGCAGCCATCTCGCAGAAGTGATTCGCAATGTCAAACGCAACAGGGTTAAAACTGGCGTATTCATAGTCCTGAAGGATAGAGAGATTAACAAAAGTGCAATCAGGTACAGAAAATAAACAGGCAAACCAAACTGTCAATGTTCCTAGAATCACTAAGCACAAAGAAAAATTACGAGTCGACTATCAATAACTGAGAATTTTATTTCGTGCTCTTCTAAATGTGCAACCAGGTGCTAGTTTATGCTTAAATAAGGATTGACAAATATTTATCGGTAAGCAGTATTGACTATAACCATAATTGAGATTTTTTCTTCTGTGCTGTTCTAAATATGCAACCAGGTGCTAGTCTACCTTTAAATAAGCATTCACAAATATATGTTGGTATCCATATAAACAAGGTCAGGTCAGTAACAACTACTTACAATTAAGGTCACTTGTCTGGTCTCTTCATATATCATAATGTTCCCATACTGCAAATCATTATGGCAAAACACTACTCTCTGATCGACCCCGGACAATACATTCTCCAGCTCCGCAATCTCATCGCCGAGCGTCTCCAACCGCAATTCCCTAGCCTCCTCAGTCGAGCACCTGCTGCGAGCTTCCTCAAGCCACCGCCTGATTCATACAATGCCCTGCAGTTAGCTTCTGGTCGCAATCACGCACATCTGCCACCCATAGCATAAGAAGGAATCGCGATTCACCAAGCCTACCTCAGCCTCTGCCAGAGCGAGATGTCCTTGGGTCCAGGCATGTCGAGCTCGTGAAACTCCCGCAGCTTCCTGGCAATCAGGCCGGAAATCTCCGGGTCGCGCAGATCCGGCGCCGAGAGCGTCTGAGCAGACACCACCACCAGCGACATCAGAAGGATAAATGGCATTACAGTAGGAGTAAGGAACAGCAAGGCATTGCGTGATTGCCACATGGGTGATACGTACCCTGGCGTTGATGAACTCCTCGACGCGGCCCTGGGGGAAGCGGCCGAGGAGGCGGGGGCCCTGGCCGTGGCGGGACATGCACTCGAAGGTGCGGACCTCGTCGGCGCGGTCGAAGAAGACCTCGACGCCCTGGCCGTAGATGCGCACGAGCACCTTGCGCGGGTCGCCCTCGCCGCCGGGCCAGGTGATGCGGAAGACCTCGTTGGTGAGGGCGCCCTGGAGCTGGTACACGACGAGCGCGGCGGGGTCGACGTCGGCGCCCCAGAGCTCGCCGGCGAGGCGGTGCAGGATGCGGCGCGCCTCCGCCGGGATGCGGTCGATGCTGGAGCTCCGCCGCAGCTCGGGCCCGGAGTCGGCGGCGGCGGCCATTGGCGTCGGCGGCGCGCGGCGGCGGGGCAGGCGATCTGCGGGGGTCGGAGGGGGCGTGATGAGTCGTTTCCCGTTGAGTTCGCGAGAGCTGTTTGATGGGGAGGGGATTGGGGTGGGGTTTGGGGCGTCGGAATGGCCGCGGGATCGGATCGGATCGGAATCGGGATTGTTGTGCTGGGGAAAAGCAGTGGCAGCTGGCAGGAGAAGCTTCCAGGGAGAAGTTAATAATTGCACGAGGAGCCACGTCGGCTGCTACGTTGCGCGTCTGGTGGACACGTGGGAGGAAGAGAGATGCGAGTTTCACTTTGAGGTTTTTCTAAATAAAGTGCATCCATGTTGGTTTTTATTGGGTCCTGATATTCACCATACAACATGTGTGGCATATTAGCTATCCGTCCACACATCGTATGTGGCGTAAACAGGAGGCAGCCCGTACTGGTCATGTATGGGCGAACATTAAAACTGCTCATACGTGTGGCACGAAACAAATATGTCCATGCGTCCTGATGCAACTACGTTAGTTACCCACGGGTTGATGTTTTAGTTACCCTGGGGATGGCAACTTTAGTTATCTGGGATGACAAATGTTGTTATAAAAGCATGGCAACTCTCTGTTTTGGTTAACTATAGTTGCCATGTCTAATTTATGGTACTTGCCGCATGTAATCAAACCATAGTTGCCGTGTGTGATTAACTACTTGTCACATGTGGTTAAATAATAGTTACCATATGTATTTACCTAATTGCCATGTGTGGTTAACCATAGTTTCATGTGTGTTTACCTCGTTGTCAGGTACGCGCAATTGCAATTGCATCTAGCAACGTGCGAGTGTCCGTGGGCGAAGAGCAGTTCACCACACGCGGGCTGACTAAATGGTGACTCTGTGGGCGGGAACTGGTTCGCCCATACGGCGCAGTCGGGAACCATGCGCTGCAGTCGTGTGGGCAAGCGCTCTAACGCTGTCACGCCCAATATGCGACCCTATCCAAAAGGAACTCGAAGGTCCCACCAAGGATAGACCCGCATATTGAAACGTTTTTGCAAGGTGGATATCATTACATCAACATTACATAATAGATGGGGATACATACAAGAGGCATACAATGCCACACGAATACAACAACATCATACAAGAGATCAACATCCGACTACGGATGATACATAAACAGAAACTCAAACAATATCCACCCTGCTAGCCCAGGCTGCCGACCTGGAACCTATCCCCTGATCGAAGAAGCAGAAGAACAAACTCCAAGACAAGCAACATCACTCTCGCGTCAAGATCATCGCATAACCTGTACCTGCAACTGATGTTGTAGTAATCTGTGAGCCACGAGGACTCAGCAATCCCATTACCATGGGTATCAAGACTAGCAAAGCTTAATGGGAAAGGAATGGGTAAAGTGGTGAGGTTGCAGCAGCGACTAAGCATGATATGATGGCTAACCAACGCAAATAAGAGCGAGAAGAGAACAAGCGGAACGGTCGTCAACTAGCAATGATCAAGAGGTGATCCTGAACACCTACTTACGTCAAACATAACCCAGAAACTGTGTTCACTTCCCGGACTCCACCGAGAAGAGACCATCACGGCTACACACTCGGTTGATGCATTTTAATTTGGATCAAGTGTCAAGTTATCTACAACCGGACATTAACAAATTCCCATCTGCCACATAACCGCGGGCACGGCTCTCGAAAGTTTATACCCTGCAGGGGTGTCCCAACTTAGCCCATGACAAGCTCTCGCGATCAACGAAGGAATAGACCTTCTCCCAGGAAGACCCGATCAGTCTCGGAATCCCGGTTTACAAGACATTTCGACAATGGTAAAACAAGACCAGCAAAACCTCCCGGCGTGCCGACATCCTGATAGTAGCCGCGTGTATCTCGTCTCAGGCCACGACCGGATGAGCAGTACGTACGACAACCGACGATACCCCAAGTTGCCTAGGGGCGGCACCGCAAGTGGCTCTGGTTTGGACCAACACTTAGACAAGCATTGGCCCGGGGGGGCTATAATAAAGATGACCCTTGGGTTAATTACTCCCAAGGGAAAAGTAGGTGGTGGTGAGGCAAATGGTAAAAGTCAATGTTGGGCCTTGCTGGACAAGTTTTATTCAAAGCGAACTGTCAGGGGGGTCCCATAAATCACCCGACCGCGTTAGGAACGCAAAATCCGGGAACATAACACCGGTATGACGGAAACTAGGGAGGCAAGAGTGGAACAAAACACCAGGCATAAGGCCGAGCCTTCCACCCTTTACCAAGTATATAGATGCATTAATAATATAAGAGATATTGTGATATCCCAACCAAAATCCTGTCCACCATGGAGAAATCTTCAACTTCACCTGCAACTAGCAACGCTATAAGAGGGGCTGAGCAAAGCGGTAACATAGCCAAACAACGGTTTGCTAGGAATGGTGTCAAAGGTTAGAGGTTCATGGCAATTTGGGATGGCTTGATAAACAGGTAATAGGTAGCGCAGCATAGCGATAGAACGAAGCAACTAGCATAGCAATGATAGTAGTGAGATCCAGGGTAGCGGTCATCTTGCCTGAAATCCCGCAAGGAAGAAGAACGAGTCCATGAAGAAGATGAAGCCACGAAGACGAACCACACGTAGACGAACGAATCCTCACGATCACAACGAAACGGGAACTATCGAGAAGAAGCACACAACATGGTAAACACACCACACATAGACAAGACATGATGCACAACAAGCATGATGCATGACAAAGGCTACATGAAGCTACTCATGGCAAGAGATGATGCAAACAAGAACAACACATCAAGGCAAGTTTAAATGAGGCCGGAAACAACATATAACAATTCCGGTAAGTCCTCATATGCATATTTCGAAATTGGTCCAGAACTGAATAAACCTTATGTTCGAGTTGTTAAACAGCAAGTTAAGATGCACCAAGATGATCTACACGAAATTCTAGTCAAGTTACATATAAAGTTCATTAGATTCGGAGCTACGGCATAGAAGATATGAGCAAAACAAGTTAAACATGGCATTGATGCAAAATGCAACCAAACATCAAGCAAACACCTCACAACATGGGTGCAACATGATAATATGAAACAACGTGCAAAATCAAGCAAGTATCATATAGAACACACTCAAAACGGAGCAACGGTGCAACACACACACACACTATACAAGTCATAGCAACAATCTGTCCATAACAGCAACTAGGCATCTTACAAGCATCAAAACAATAAGCTACAGCACCCCAACATAATAACAAAAGGCATGGGCATGAAGTACAGGTAAAGCATAACAAAACATGAACACTGAGCTATCTCCAGAAACAACAAGAACATGCTCAAAAAGACATGGAGATATTGCAAATAATAACAGTTTCAGACTTTAGCAGAAATAACATCAGGTTGCAATGTTTAGAGCTATCAAACAACATGTTACAGGAACATATCATGGCAAACAAAGGCATGGCATGAACCTACTAATATCATAGATCAAAAGACTCTTACTGACCATGAGCCAAAAAGGATCAGAAAATATGATGGCACCCATGTAAACATGGCAAGTTATATTACAGATTCATACATGGCAGGAACAACAACAAGTAGGCATGTTCGTGAGCTTGAACCACTCACTACAGAGCCATACATGGCATGGCAAGGCAACCAACAGTAAGAAGGCATGTTTATGAAGCTAAGCATGTCAAGAGCAAGGTCATAGGATACATGGATCACTAACAAAACACATGGGAACAAGAGAACTTAATGTTAACAGGCTGACAGCAACATTTTCAAGCAACTTTAGAGCAAGATTACAACATGTTCCAGCAGGCTATAATTGCAACCAAGGGCATGAATAGATAGAGCATGAAATGTAGATCAAAACATGTTTATAGAGAATCTCCAGATTATGCATAGAATGAGTAGTAGAAGCATGTTAACATAGCAACAAAATATAACAGAATCTGTCAGGAAAACAGCAACAGCAACTACCCTACTTAGCAAGCTTGATACACTCAGCACACAACTCACAAAAATACATGGTATACACCCCTGGAAAGATGGCATGGCATAGATCAACATTCATGTAGAGCTCATACTCATAAGATGCACACATCAATCATGGCAAAAATGATAAAACAGCAAGTTATAACAGTTTCAGCAGATTAACATCAACAAGCACTCTTTCAACAGCATTTCGGGCATCAAGATGAGCTCAAATGAAAATGATGCAATGGAATGAAATGATCTACTCGTCGAGACGAACAATTTGACATATTATACGCACGAAACGGAGCTACGAATGCAGAGATGTGATGGCATGAACATGGCATGATAATGTATGAAATCTGGGACTTGGTGGATTACGGGGTCGACCTCGGGTCTGCACGGTTTACGATGCGGCGGCGGATCTCGCTGGAGTTCACGTCGGAGATGACGGGGTCGCCGGAGACGGGCGGATCCGGGCCGGATCTCGCCGGATCCGGCCGGAGACGGCGACGGCGAGCGGTGGTGCGGCGAGGAAGAGGCGCGGCGAGGGCCGGGCCGGGCGGCGGAGGGGCGCCGGCACGGGGCGACGCGGCCACCGGCGACGGGCGGCTCGGGAGGCGGGGCGCCGGCCTCCGGCGGCGGAGCTCGGGCGGCAGGGCCCCGGCGGCGCAGCCGGAAGGCAAGGCGGCGGCGGGGCAGAGCAAGGCGGGGCCGGCAGTGAGGCGCGGGCGGCGCGCGGGCCGCGCGGGCCGGGGACGGGCCCCGCGGGCCGGCGGCGGTGGGAGGCGGCGGCGCGCCACGTGGCGTCGTGCGGTTGGCGGGGGCGCGCGGTGGGGTGACGTGGCGCGTTCCTATTGGACGGGGTGACGGGTGGACATGTCCGGGCGCGGACCGGACGTGTCCGGCGGCGCGCAGGGAAGAGGCTAGGGTTTGATCTGCGCGAGAAATCGAGGGGGGTCTAGTTTTATAAGTAGAGGGAGCTAGGAGAGTCCAAATGAGGAGCGGTTTTCGGCCACGCGATCGTGATCGAACGACCGAGAGCATGGAGGGGAGTTAGATGGGTTTTGGGCCATTTTGGAGGGGGTGTTGGGCTGCAACAAAAGAGGGCTTTACGGTTACCCGGTTAACCGTTGGAGTATCAAACAACCTCCGAATGGCACGAAACTTGACAGGCGGTCTACCGGTGCTATACCAAGGCCGCTTGGCAAACCTCGTTCCATTCCGAGAACGTTTAACACCCGCACAAGAGAAGAGGCAAAAAGGGGACGCCGGATGACATAGGAGTGCCGGATTGCAAAACGGACAACGGGGAAAATGCTCGGATGCATGAGACGAACATGTATGCAAAATGAGATGCACATAATGACATGCTATGAAATGCATATGATGACATGGCAAAGTGCAACACGCAAGCAAATGACATGGCAACAACGACGAATAACTGGCAGACACCTGGCGCATCGAATCCGGGGCGTTACAAACGCCCACAGAACATGCAATGTCTACGTGACACTGAAATTCCAACAAATTCCTTTAGAATTCGTGCAAAACAGAATCAATGCGTGTGGGTGTTACCATTTGCATTTTTATTTAGGGACCCTCATAAGTGTTACCCGTGTGACAAGAACACATGGTAACTCCAAATGATTTTTATGTCAAATTTAGTTATGCATGACGATAAGTTTAGTTGTCAAGCACGGCAGCTTGGATGACATGTTTCAAAAAAAATTGGTTTTTTTTTGGATGACAACTTTATTTTGAAAAGCGTTAGGCCTGGAGTGCTTCGTGCCACACGTGTGACACTTATCATTTGGGTTTATTGAGTACATGTCGTAACATTTTCTATTGTTGAAGCTAATGGCAATTAAGATAACTATATTCATTTACCAACTGACCATTTTGGTAAGCTATCAACAAAAAATTGCAATCAAAGATAACTATATTCATTTCCCTAAAAAATAAAGTTACTTAACTAGTATTCATTTCTTTCCCAGCCTTTCTCTCTCCTCTTTCCTTTCAAGAGACACTACAAGGCTCCAAACACCTCTCCCCCTCCCTTCGACAATGTCGCAATGGGGAGATGTGGGTAGTGTTGTTGCGGTATATACAATGAAAAAGTATAATAGGACGATATAAGCGGGCTAAGAAATATCACATCAAAATTTTGTTTAGTTGGAGGGGAGAGACAAAAAAGCGGGTTGTAGATTTGTCAGCTTAATGGGTTCTAACATCCTTTGTGAGAGAAGAAGATGGACCACACATTAATGACATAACATGTATAACTAACCATTTTATTAGATTGGCTATAGGTGATGTGGCAACTTCATATAGCCGGTTATTATCTATACTATTAACCTTGTTATAAGATCTTGATGATACATTCAAGAAGAAAAAGACGCCCATGGGCGTCATTACTGTTGGAAATATGCCCTAGAGGCAATAATAAAAGCATTATTGTTATATTTCTTTGTTCATGATAATTGTCTTTATTCATGCTATAATTGTATTATCCGGAAATCATAATACATGTGTGAATAACAGACACCAACATGTCCCTAGTAAGCCTCTAGTTGACTAGCTCGTTGATCAATAGATAGTCATGGTTTCCTGGCTATGGACATTGGATGTCATTGATAACGGGATCACATCATTAGGATAATGATGTGATGGACAAGACCCAATCCTAAACATAGCACAAGATCGTATAGTTCGTTTGCTAGAGTTTTTGCAATGTCAAAGTATCTCTTCCTTCGACCATGAGATCGTATAACTCCTGGATACCGTAGGAGTGCTTTGGGTGTATCAAACGTCACAACGTAACTGGGTGACTATAAAGGTGCACTACAGGTATCTCCGAAAGTATCTATTGTTTTATATGGATCGAGACTGGGATTTGTCACTCCGTATGACGGAGAGATATCACTGGGCCCACTCAGTAATGCATCATCATAATGAGCTCAAAGTGACCAAGTGTTTGGTCACGGGACCATGCATTACGGTACGAGTAAAGTGACTTGCCGGTAACAAGATTGAACGAGGTATTGGGATACCGACGATCGAATCTCGGGCAAGTAACATATCGATTGACAAAGGGAATTGCATACGGGGTTGATTAAATCCTCGACATCGTGGTTCATCCGATGAGATCATCGTGGAGCATGTGGGAGCCAACATGGGTATCCAGATCCCGCTGTTGGTTATTGACCGGAGAGCGATCTCGGTCATGTCTACATGTCTCCCGAACCCGTAGGGTCTACACACTTAAGGTTCAGTTACGCTAGGGTTGTAGGGATATGTATATGCAGTAACCCGAATGTTGTTCGGAGTCCCGGATGAGATCCCGGACGTCACGAGGAGTTCCGGAATGGTCCAGAGGTAAAGATTTATATATGGGAAGTCCTGTTTCGGGCATCGGGACAAGTTTCGGGGTTATCGGTATTGTACCGGGACCACCGGAGGGGTCCCGGGGGCCCACCGGGTGGGGCCACCCATCCCCGGGGGCCACATGGGCTGTAGGGGGTGCGCCTTGGCCTACATGGGCCAAGGGCACCAGCCCCACTAGGCCCATGCGCCTAGGGTTTCCAAGGGGGAGGAGTCCTACTAGTGGAAGGCACCTCCTAGGTGCCTTGGGGGGGAGGGAAAACCCCCTTGGCCGCCGCACCCCCTAGGAGATTGGATCTCCTAGGGCCGGCCACCCCCCTTGGAACCCCTATATATAGTGGGGGAGAGGAGGGACTTTATACCTTGAGTCCTTGGCCTTTGGTTGCCTCCTTCTCCCTCCCCAACACCTCCTCCACCTCCTTATTGCTTAGCGAAGCTCTGCCGGAGTACTGCAGCTCCATCAACACCACGCCGTCGTGCTGCTGCTGGTGCCATCTCCCTCAACCTCTCCTCCCTCCCTTGCTGGATCAAGAAGGAGGAGACGTGGCTGTTCCGTACGTGTGCTGAACGCGGAGGTGCCGTCCGTTCGGTGCTAGGATCTCCGGTGATTCGAATCACGTCGTGTTCGACTACATCATCCCCGTTCTTTGAACGCTTCCGCTCGCGATCTACAAGGTATGTAGATGCATCTATTCACTCGTTGCTAGATGAACTCCTAGATGATCTTGGTGAAACGAGTAGGAAAATTTTTGTTTTCTGCAACGTTCCCCAACAGTGGCATCATGAGCTAGGTCTATGCGTAGTTCTTCTTGCACGAGTAGAACACAATTGGTTGTGGGCGTAGATTTGTCAACTTTCTTGCCGCTACTAGTCTTATCTTGCTTCAGCGGTATTGTGGGATGAAGCGGCCCGGACCAACCTTACACGTACGCTTACGTGAGACCGGTTCCACCGACTAACATGCACAAGTTGCATAAGGTGGCTGGCGGGTGTCTGTCTCTCCTACTTTAGTTGAAGCGGATTTGATGAAAAGGGTCCTTCTGAAGGGTAAATAGAAGTTGACAAATCACGTTGTTGTTTCACGTAGGTAAGAAAACGTTCTTGCTAGAACCCTACTTCAGCCACGTAAAACTTGCAAACAACAATTAGAGGACGTCTAACTTGTTTTTGCAGCAAGTGCTTTATGATATGATATGGCCAAAGTTGTGATGAATGATGAATGATCTATATGTCATGTATGAGATGTTCATGCTATTGTAATAGGAATCACGACTTGCATGTCGATGAGTATGACAACCGGCAGGAGCCATAGGAGTTGTCTTTATTTTTTGTATGACCTGCGTGTCATTAAAGAACGCCATGTAAACTACTTTACTTTATTACTAAACGCGTTAGTCATAGAAGTAGAAGTAGTCGTTGGCGTGACAACTTCATGAAGACACGATGATGGAGATCATGATGATGGAGATCATGGTGTCATGCCGGTGACAAGATGATCATGGAGCCCCGAAGATGAAGATCAAAGGAGCTATATGATATTGGCCATATCATGTCACTACTTTATATAATTGCATGTGATGTTTATTATGTTTTATGCATCTTGTTTACTTAGAATGACGGTAGTAAATAAGATGATCCCTTACAAAATTTCAAGAAGTGTTCTCCCCTAACTGTGCACCGTTGCTACAGTTCGTCGTTTCGAAGCACCACGTGATGATCGGGTGTGATAGATTCTTATGTTCACATACAACGGGTGTAAGACAGTTTTACACAGCGAAAACACTTAGGGTTAACTTGACGAGCCTAGCATGTACAGACATGGCCTCGGAACACGGAGACCAAAAGGTCGAACACGAGTCGTATGGAAGATACGATCTACATGAGAATGTTCACCGACGATGACTAGTCCGTCTCACGTGATGATCGGACACGGCCTAGTCGACTCGGATCGTGTAACACTTAGATGACCAAAGGGATGTCAAATCTGAGTGGGAGTTCATTATAATTTGATTAGATGAACTTAATTATCATGAACTTAGTCTAAAATTTTACAATATGTCTTGTAGATCAAATGGCCAACGTAGTCCTCAACTTCAACGCGTTCCTAGAGAAAACCAAGCTGAAAGACGATGGCAGCAACTATACGGACTGGGTCCGGAACCTGAGGATCATCCTCATAGCTGCCAAGAAAGATTATGTCCTACAAGCACCGCTAGGTGATGCACCTGTTCTCCCTGCAGAACAAGACATTATGAACGCTTGGCAGGCACGTTCTGATGACTACTCCCTCGTTCAGTGCGGCATGCTTTACAGCCTAGAGCCGGGGCTCCAAAAGCGTTTTGAGAGACATGGAGCATATGAGATGTTCGAAGAGCTGAAAATGGTTTTCCAAGCTCATGCCCGGGTCGAGAGATATGAAGTCTCCGACAAATTCTTCAGCTGTAAGATGGAGGAAAATAGTTCTGTCAGTGAGCACATACTCACTATGTCTGGTTTACATAACCGCTTGACTCAGCTGGGAGTTAATCTCCCGGATGATGCGGTCATTGACAGAATCCTCCAGTCGCTTCCACCGAGCTACAAGAGCTTTGTGATGAACTTCAATATGCAGGGGATGGAAAAGACCATTCCTGAAGTATTTGCTATGCTGAAATCAGCAGAGGTAGAAGTCAGAAAGGAACATCAAGTGTTAATGATCAATAAAACCACTAAGTTCAAGAAGGGCAAGGGTAAAAAGAACTTCAAGAAGGACGGCAAGGTAGTTGCCGCGCCCAGCAAGCAAGCTGCCGGGAAGAAGCCAAAGAATGGACCCAAGCCCGAGACTGAGTGTTTTTATTGCAAGGAAAGTGGTCACTGGAAGCGGAACTGCCCTAAGTACTTAGCGGACAAGAAGGCCGGCAAAACCAAAGGTATATTTGATATACATGTAATTGATGTGTACCTTACCAGTAATCGTAGTAACTCCTGGGTATTTGATACCGGTGCCGTTGCTCATATTTGTAACACACAACAGGAGCTGCGGAATAAACGGAGACTGGCGAAGGACGAGGTGACGATGCGCGTCGGGAATGGTTCCAAGGTCGATGTGATCGCCGTCGGCACGCTACCTCTACATTTACCTACGGGATTAGTTTTGAACCTCAATAATTGTTATTTTGTGCCAAGTTTGAGCATGAACATTGTATCAGGATCTCGTTTAATTCGAGATGGCTACTCATTTAAATCCGAGAATAATGGTTGTTCTATTTATATGAGAGATATGTTTTATGGTCATGCTCCTATGGTGAATGGTTTATTCTTTATGAATCTCGAACGTGATGCTACACATGTTCATAATGTGAGTACCAAAAGAAGTAAGGTTGATAATGATAGTCCCACATACTTGTGGCACTGCCGCCTTGGTCACATAGGTGTCAAACGCATGAAGAAGCTCCATGCTGATGGACTTTTAGAGTCTCTTGATTATGAATCATTTGACACGTGCGAACCATGCCTTATGGGTAAAATGACCAAGACTCCGTTCTCAGGAACAATGGAGAGAGCAACCAACTTATTGGAAATCATACATACTGATGTGTGCGGTCCAATGAGTGTTGAGGCTCGCGGTGGCTATCGTTATGTTCTCACCCTCACTGATGACTTGAGTAGATATGGGTATGTCTACTTAATGAAACACAAGTCTGAGACCTTTGAAAAGTTCAAGGAATTTCAGAGTGAAGTTGAGAATCAACGTGACAGGAAAATCAAGTTTCTACGATCAGATCGTGGAGGAGAATACTTGAGTCACGAGTTTGGTACACACTTAAGAAAATGTGGAATAGTTTCACAACTCACGCCGCCTGGAACACCTCAGCATAATGGTGTGTCCGAACGTCGTAATCGCACTCTATTAGATATGGTGCGATCTATGATGTCTCTTGCCGATTTACCACTATCTTTTTGGGGCTATGCTTTAGAGACTGCCGCATTCACTTTAAAATAGGGCACCCGTCGAAATCCGTTGAGACGACACCGTATGAATTATGGTTTGGGAAGAAACCTAAGCTATCATTTCTAAAAGTTTGGGGATGCGATGCTTATGTCAGGAAACTTCAACCTGAAAAGCTCGAACCCAAATCGGAAAAATGCGTCTTCATAGGATACCCTAAAGAAACTGTTGGGTATATCTTCTACCTCAGATCCGAAGGCAAGATCTTTGTTGCCAAGAATGGGTCCTTTCTGGAGAAAGAGTTTCTCTCGAAAGAAGTAAGTGGGAGGAAAGTAGAGCTTGATGAAGTATTGCCTCTTGAACCGGAAAATGGCACAACTCAAGAAAATGTTCCTGAGGTGCCAGCACCGACAAGAGAGGAAGTTAATGATAATGATAAAGATACTTCTGATCAAACTCCTACTGAAATTCGAAGGTCCACGAGGACACGTTCCGCACCAGAGTGGTACGGCAACCCTGTCTTGGAAATCATGTTGTTAGACAACGGTGAACCTTCGAACTATGAAGAAGCGATGGCGGGTCCGGATTCCGACAAATGGCTAGAAGCCATGAAATCCGAGATAGGATCCATGTATGAAAACGAAGTGTGGACTTTGACTGACTTGCCCGTAGAACGGCGAGCCATAGAAAATAAATGGATCTTTAAGAAGAAGACAGACGCGGATGGTAATGTGACCATCTATAAAGCTCGGCTTGTCGCTAAGGGTTATCGACAAGTTCAAGGGGTTGACTACGATGAGACTTTCTCACCGGTAGCGAAGCTGAAGTCCGTCCGAATCATGTTAGCAATTGCCGCATTTTATGATTATGAAATTTGGCAAATGGACGTCAAAACGGCATTCCTTAATGGTTTCCTTAAGGAAGAATTGTATATGATGCAGCCGGAAGGTTTTGTCGATCCTAAAAATGCTGACAAGGTGTGCAAGCTCCAACGCTCGATTTATGGGCTGGTGCAAGCATCTCGGAGTTGGAACATTCGTTTTGATGAGATGATCAAAGCGTTTGGGTTTACACAGACTTATGGAGAAGCCTGTGTTTACAAGAAAGTGAGTGGGAGCTCTGTAGCATTTCTCATACTATATGTAGATGACATACTTTTGATGGGAAATGATATAGAACTTTTGGACAGCATTAAGGCCTACTTGAATAAAAGTTTTTCAATGAAGGACCTTGGAGAAGCTGCTTATATATTAGGCATCAAGATCTATAGGAATAGATCAAGACGCCTCATAGGTCTTTCACAAAGCACATATCTTGATAAGATTTTGAAGAAGTTCAAAATGGATCAGTCCAAGAAAGGGTTCTTGCCTGTTCTGCAAGGTGTGAAATTGAGCTCAGCTCAATGTCCGACCACGGCAGCAGAGATAGAAGAGATGAGTGTCATCCCCTATGCCTCAGCCATAGGTTCTATTATGTATGCCATGCTGTGTACCAGACCTGATGTAAACCTTGCCGTAAGTTTGGTAGGAAGGTACCAAAGTAATCCCGGCAAGGAACACTGGACAGCGGTCAAGAATATCCTGAAGTACCTGAAAAGGACTAAGGAAATGTTTCTCGTTTATGGAGGTGACGAAGAGCTCGTCGTAAAAGGTTACGTCGACGCTAGCTTCGACACAGATCTGGATGACTCTAAGTCACAAACCGGATACGTGTATATTTTGAATGGTGGGGCAGTAAGCTGGTGCAGTTGCAAGCAGAGAGTCGTGGCGGGATCTACATGTGAAGCGGAGTACATGGCAGCCTCGGAGGCAGCACATGAAGCAGTATGGGTGAAGGAGTTCGTCACCGACCTAGGAGTCATACCCAATGCGTCGGGGCCAATCAAGCTCTTCTGTGACAACACTGGAGCTATTGCACTTGCCAAGGAGCCCAGGTTTCACAAGAAGACAAGGCACATCAAGCGTCGCTTCAACTCCATCCGTGAAAATGTTCAAGATGGAGACATAGAGATTTGTAAAGTACATACGGACCTGAATGTAGCAGATCCGTTGACTAAACCTCTCCCAAGAGCAAAACATGATCAACACCAGAATTGCATGGGTGTTCGATTCATCACAATGTAACTAGATTATTGACTCTAGTGCAAGTGGGAGACTGTTGGAAATATGCCCTAGAGGCAATAATAAAAGCATTATTATTATATTTCTTTGTTCATGATAATTGTCTTTATTCATGCTATAGTTGTATTATCCGGAAATCGTAATACATGTGTGAATAACAGACACCAACATGTCCCTAGTAAGCCTCTAGTTGACTAGCTCGTTGATCAATAGATAGTCATGGTTTCCTGGCTATGGACATTGGATGTCATTGATAACGGGATCACATCATTAGGATAATGATGTGATGGACAAGACCCAATCCTAAACATAGCACAAGATCGTATAGTTCGTTTGCTAGAGTTTTTGCAATGTCAAAGTATCTCTTCCTTCGACCATGAGATCGTATAACTCCTGGATACCGTAGGAGTGCTTTGGGTGTATCAAACGTCACAACGTAACTGGGTGACTATAAAGGTGCACTACAGGTATCTCCGAAAGTATCTATTGTTTTATATGGATCGAGACTGGGATTTGTCACTCCGTATGACGGAGAGATATCACTGGGCCCACTCAGTAATGCATCATCATGATGAGCTCAAAGTGACCAAGTGTTTGGTCACGGGATCATGCATTACGGTACGAGTAAAGTGACTTGCCGGTAACAAGATTGAACGAGGTATTGGGATACCGACGATCGAATCTCGGGCAAGTAACATATCGATTGACAAAGGGAATTGCATACGGGGTTGATTAAATCCTCGACATCGTGGTTCATCCGATGAGATCATCGTGGAGCATGTGGGAGCCAACATGGGTATCCAGATCCCGCTGTTGGTTATTGACCGGAGAGCGATCTCGGTCATGTCTACATGTCTCCCGAACCCGTAGGGTCTACACACTTAAGGTTCAGTTACGCTAGGGTTGTAGGGATATGTATATGCAGTAACCCGAATGTTGTTCGGAGTCCCGGATGAGATCCCGGACGTCACGAGGAGTTCCGGAATGGTCCGGAGGTAAAGATTTATATATGGGAAGTCCTGTTTCGGGCATCGGGACAAGTTTCGGGGTTATCGGTATTGTACCGGGACCACCGGAGGGGTCCCGAGGGCCCACCGGGTGGGGCCACCCATCCCCGGGGGCCACATGGGCTGTAGGGGGTGCACCTTGGCCTGCTTGGGCCAAGGGCACCAGCCCCACATAGGCCCATGCGCCTAGGGTTTAAGGGGGAAAGAGTCCTAGGAGGGTAAGGCACCTCCTAGGTGCCTTGGGGGGGAGGGAAACCCCCCTTGGCCGCCGCACCCCCTAGGAGATTGGATCTCCTAGGGCCGGCCACCCCCCCTTGGCACCCCTATATATAGTGGGGGAGAGGAGGGACTTCATACCTTGAGTCCTTGGCCTTTGGTTGCCTCCTTCTCCCTCCCCAACACCTCCTCCACCTCCTTATTGCTTAGCGAAGCTCTGCCGGAGTACTGCAGCTCCATCAACACCACGCCGTCGTGCTGCTGCTGGTGCCATCTCCCTCAACCTCTCCTCCCTCCCTTGCTGGATCAAGAAGGAGGAGACGTGGCTGTTCCGTACGTGTGCTGAACGCGGAGGTGCCGTCCGTTCGGTGCTAGGATCTCCGGTGATTCGAATCACGTCGTGTTCGACTACATCATCCCCGTTCTTTGAACGCTTCCGCTCGCGATCTACAAGGTATGTAGATGCATCTATTCACTCGTTGCTAGATGAACTCCTAGATGATCTTGGTGAAACGAGTAGGAAAATTTTTGTTTTCTGCAACGTTCCCCAACAATTACCACCGATTGGAGGCAAGGTTTTCACTCGACTATGCATCGCTAACCACCTGCTTGCGACGACAAGGACAAGTTAGACCACGACCACCACCACTGCCCCACGCCGAAGAAACGATGACCCCTCGCGCCATCAATCACAACTATACAACCAATAGATTTGAACATTAGGGCCTAGATACGTTGCATATTGAGCAGCCCTGTAGCCCCAAATGCCACCAGAACTAGCTGAAACGAAAGATTTCGAGCACTATGTCGGGGTAAGATCCACGAGTAAGCCTGTGCACGAAAACCGAATAAAGCTAGAGACCGAACCCGTAAAGACCGAACTAAAATCCATTATCAAAATTGGAAGAACGAATTAAATTTGGCCAGTCAGTTTTCTTCTTTGGATGACCGAATAACCTAGATAGACTGAGTTAGCACAATGTCACAATTAGCACAATCCCTGCTCTTCTCTAGATGTTTATGGCACAATTACGGTTGCATACACCTACGCCATACAAATGTTGTTTGTATTTGAATTTTGGTTGCATACACTTGTTACACATACCTATTGTCTAGCTGTGCTTGCATATTTTGGTACGTCCAATTCCGTGTGTGAATTTGAAAGCATTGACACGTGGCAATCCCTGGTCACTCCCATGCACCCTCCCGAGGAATGAGGCAAACATTTGCGCCCATACACCATCCACAGGGAACGACTCCATGTGTAGCATGGCACCCCTATGATGTAGAATGGCAACTACTTCAGAAGCATGTATGGCGATTTCTATGTGTAGCATGGAAATTCAGCCTGTTGCGGCATGCAAATTCCCGAACGTGCTGGCAAAATTTTCCTTTTTCTTTAGCCTGACAATTATTTCTGCCGCAGCATGGCAAATTCTTAAATCACATGGCAATTTACTCTACTGCACTATGGTAAATTTCTCATAATTCTTTTCGCTAGCATGACAAAAAAATCAACATGGCAAATCTTTCTATGATAGGATGGCAAATACAATTGTTATACCATGATAATTCCTAAGTGTTCTTCGTGAGTGGTTTTTAGGAAACACTCCCTGATAGCGCCGTTCGCTGAAACTAGCCTCCTGTGAGAAATGTCTGTTCGCCAAGGTGACCTCCCCCTGAGGAAACATCGTCACGTTAGACCTCTTCCAATGCATTGGTGCTAAAGTGGGGTGCTAAGTGCATTAAAATGTTTAGCAACTAATGTCCCAATGCACAGGTGCTTAGGTTTTGTAGTTAAGCCTCCTTTATTTAATTGTTTAGTAATAAAACTCCTTCATATATTGATTGGTAGTCTTTTTATATAGGCCCACGTGCTTAGCATTGGTTCTTATTGAGGTCATCATAATCATTTCTCTCCTCTTTAATTGCTTTGCCACATCATTTTTTGCCTATGTGGCATCCTTAGCACCTTTACACCGTGAAGCACTGGGGACCTTATTGGTGTCTAGAATCTAGTAAGCTCTAGAAACAAGGTAGCATTATATGGAGCAAAAACGAGAGTTCCTACTTCCCATTTTGTCTTTCATTTAAAAAGATAGTCATGTTTAAATTATATTTTAAAAACTAGCTCAATTTTTTTTAAAGATTAAGAAAGCAATCATACCCACGCTGCTATCGTCTCTCTCACGCTGGTTTTACATCTCTCAGCACATGAACTAGCAATCAAAGAACCAGCAAGAAGCAGATGAGGAGGGATGAGTACCATTACATCGGTTGTTGAAGGAGACGGCAGCTGTGCCGGGACGTCCCCGGCGGATCACCGGCAGATGAGAAGGCCACAGCACCGACCACCGCGGCCGCAGGGCTTGAGACATTGCCGCAGCGGGCCTCTGGCCGCCAGCGACCATCCAGCCAACCAGTGAACGAGCTAGCAGCTGAAAGAGATGGCGAAGATGCTGCCCGTGAAGTGTTCGGTTGGAGACAGACAAATCTCGTGTCGGTACCGGATAGTGGGTCATTTCTTACTGATCGCGTCAGTACCTAAGCACATGCGGCCGGTCGCTCCTGAAGAGCAAGACAGGCCTGGATCAGCACCAAGCAAATCCTTACGGCTGTGATCATCACAAGCATCCCGTTATCTGACGGTTGCAAGACAGCGCCTCAAAAATATTACTCCATCCGTTTCTTTTTGGCCTCCATGCTATAAAATTTGTCTCTAGTCAAATTTAATAAAGTTTGACCAACTTTATAGAAAAATGTATCAACATTCACAATAAAAAATCAATATCATTAGACGCATCATGAAATTAATTTTCATATTATACAACTTCAGTATTCATACTACATAACTCTAGTATTTTACATGTTGATAATTTTTTATATAAATTTGGTCAAACTCTGCATAGCTCGACTTCAAGCAAATCTTATACATGGAGCTTGCAGATCTTATACATGGAGTAAAAAGAAACGAAGGAGTACAAAACTTCACCTGGTAACAAGCAAACAAGCTTAGCAAAACACTGCAAAGAGACTGGAAAAGGCGCAAACCACAGATCAAAATCCACAAAATTGCATAGTTTGGATTGATACAAATATACAATGTAGCATACATTACAAACATCGTCTGTCCATGGAAGAAACGGCGTCACCAGCCATGCCAGGAAAATCGTCTCTGCCGAATAGGCTGCAAAATTGGCTTCCAATTGGCTGTGTCTCCAACCTATAAGGCTCAAAATGCTTTATATACAAACCGGGAGCCCCAATGGCCTCATCCACGTCACAGAATTCAGAGGAAGAAGGAAAATGGTTGCCGGGCGCCTGGGCCGAAAAAATGATGAAACATTTGCCGTTGTAATATACACTCCTGTAAGATTTATCCACCTTTTGGAGACAAAGAAGAGATGATTTACATGAGAGGGAGGTATGCACCCCCATGGCCCTTCCTCAGTATTAGCGGCCCGGCGTTCTCGGGGACCTTGTCCAGAACTGCATTGCAGCCCTCAAGGACATCGCTGAACCCAGTCGCCAGAGTTGCCAACTGCAGCCTCAGCCTCATATCCCTCGTTCGGCGCAGCAGGCTCCTGAATGATCTGCCGAGATGCTTTCCCCACTCCGCAGGCAAGCCTCCAGGCGAAAGCCAGACTGAGAAGTGCGACTGGTCGCCCCTGGCTGCAACCTCTGCCCGGTAAAATCTCGCAAGCTCCACGAGCATTGGTGGGTGCAGGGGCAGAACCAGTACAAATTCAGCCACAAATAGCTCGATGAGGTCAGGTTTCAGCATCTGGTTCCAAAAGACTGGGGCCCATTCCATTGGCTGATTTATGCTGTATGCTTCGGCAACAATGAGGGCCTCCTGGAACCTAGATTGATCCACAAAAATACGGCGTGCGTTGGTTTCTGTAAGACCAATCCATACAAGATCAGGTATTCGGATCTGAAGAGATAGGAGAGAAGCACGAGCGCAAGCACGATGTGTCCTTTGGCCAGCGTCAATTGTTGAAAGAATCTCAGCCGTCTGTACAAGGTTATGCATAGCCTTAAGGAGCTCATCATTCCGTCGTTCCTTATCATGCCGATCTAACCAGCTTTCCATGTACTGCTCTGCACGCGACTCAAGGAGGGAAGCCGCCTCATGTTTCATGTCGAAGTGCTTGTATACCTGCACCGGACACATATGTTGAAGGGAACATAACGAAAAGCAGAAAGACCTATCTCGTAATGACGACAGCCAAGTTGTAAGGAAACACCGCAAGTATGATGGAAACCAAAATCACGAATTCTTGTATATTCTTTGTTCTTCATGTAGTTGCACAGATGGTTCTGGCCCCCAAACAAGCTACTACTGCTCAGTACATTTCTGTTCCATACTAATTAAAAACTGGCATGGCATGCTGCTAATCAACAGATTTCATTTCCGCCCTGTACTAATGAGAAACTGTCATGATAGACTGCTAATCAACAGATTTTATGCTTCAGCAAAGCAATAGACCTAGATCATGAAAAAGGGTTTGCTCAATGTTTGTATATATTGGGTTAATTTTCTTATATTGGATTTTCCAGCTATTCTTTACAAAATAATTAACACAGAACACAATGATACCCGGAAGTGTTTATGTGGTTAACGAAGTTTTTTTACGGAATGTGCTAAACATGAGAGGGAGAGAGAGAGAGAGAGAGAGAGAGAGAGAGAGGACATATACCAGAGACAGAGCCTCATCATCATTTGGGTTGAAATGTTTCAGTGATGTAATAACAGCCAACCTAAACCCTCGAACTGATGCAGGTGCCACTGTGGCTGTGTCAGTGGAAGAATACTTTTGAAGTAGCAACTCCAATTGGCCATTTTCTATAAGGATGGAAAGGATGAAGCTCAAGGAGTGAAAATTGCTCACTCCAGTTATCAAGCGAGCTAAGCAGGAAAAATCCCCCTCTGAAACATATGAATCCACTCTATTAGCTGCAAATGTGACGAGAACATCCACACCATCAAGACAAGAAGATGACATGTAGAAGTGATGTGACAGTATAAGGAGTTCAACCTGCAACAACATTTGACATGGACTTAGAGACGGTAAAGAACAGCAAGAAATCAGTAAATTCTCAAACCAAAGCTGAACATTAAAAATACTGACATAAATATAATGCACAGCTCATATAAAAGTATAGCTTCTGGTTGACACTGCAAATATCATTTGAATAAGGTTCTTCACTTCAACATATTAGCTCAATCACGAGAGAATGGGTACAGACACAGCTTAGAAAACCACCGGTTACCGGCCCAGAAACCAGAACTGGACGGTTGCAGTTTTTCTGACACCCGGTCCCGGTTCAAAGCCCTAGCTCACCACCTAAACCTCATCATCTCTTATCTTTAACTACAAATGTTCAAAAAATAGCACGAAAGCAGGACACCGTTAGATGGCAGAAACCCACATTCCAGTTTCATCTCCACATCACTCCACAACACAAACACCACCGTCCAGCAGCACCACCGTCCAGCAGACACACCTCCTTCACTTGTCTCTGTCCCCATCCCCGCCAAAATTGCAGGCACCAGCACCACTCACCAGCCTGTCTGGCTGCATTATCAGTACCTCAATGCCCTCCAACACATCTGCCTGGTGTTGGCAGCTCAACACCCCACTGCCAAACTATCTCCTATATACAACTCATTGTCATCATCGCAACTCATCTGCCATACCCCCCCCCCCCCACACACACACACATACAGTTAGTATTGTTCGCCAGCCTCACCAGACTATCCTAACACCCAAGATGCTGGAGGACAGGTTAACCATGAAAAACCCCGGTGTGCACCCCCAGTGTAGGTGACATACCATCTCCACACATCCCTCTGTTACATCACCTCTCTAGGCCAGTTACCGCCAGTTCAGGGGATGGAAGGAATACTTGCAAAGTTTGAATCTTCTATATCTAAATAGCTAGCCTCGACTAATCTATTTCTCTCAACATGCAACTATGCATAGGAAAAGACCCACTTTAACATGCAACTATGCATAGGAAAATCCACACCTCAACATGCAAATATGCATGATAATTTTCAATCTATTATTCTATTTACATTTAATAATAACTTTATAAATACACAATAAATCATATGTATTCTCAGTTTTAGTTTTCAAATTATTACTCTAAATATTCATGTTCCATACAACCAAATCTTATTGAACTATATTGCAAAACATTCCCGCAACAAAAGAACCAGATCACACAAACCTCACAAGCATGCGGTACTTCATGCCCAGTCATTACCAAACGCATTAAAGCGTGACCAATTTCTGGTTCTGATGGGCATAGTTTTGCCCACTTCAAGAAGTCACTTGATCTCCACAATAGTGGTGCAGGGCCTTCTTCTTTTTGGGAGTCCAGATAACCTCCACGATGTGCAGCTAAAAGTCCCTACAATTATTGGACGTATCAGTCAAGATATGTAACATAATACGTATTTTCCCCACCAAAAACAAAGTGCACTGAGCAGACCTTCAGAAAGGAATCAGCAAGAATTCTTGCAATGCTAGATGCAGGCATGATGTGTGTCTCCACCAGAAATTTAGCTTCATCAAAAGAATCCTGAGCTTTCAGTGAAAGCAACTGCAGAAGTTCAATTGGCTGTTTCTCAAATGCTTCAGAAAATGGGAGTCCCAGTATTTTTGCAGTTTGCACAACCGCTATTATTCTCCTAATAAGAGCCCGTCCGCGCCCCTCGCCACATTTCACGGCTAATTTCTCCATAGCCTGAGATGAAATAACATTCTGATTGGTGGGTTGTACACTACTAGTCAACATATACCAACAAAATTTATCATACAAAAACAGCGAATGTAACATTACAACTATGGACCAAAGCAATTGCTAATGTTGACCAGATCCTAGGCCTAAGCTCCTAGCACTAAATGTCCATTTTTAATTCCACGCCTGGATTAGAGACTTCGTACTCACAAGGATTGTTCAGGCCGACATGTACAAAGTCATGAACAAACTTAAAAGCAGAATTTTCTTTGTTCAGGCCGATATGTAACATTAACGAGAACAGTCTGTTTCCAAAACGTAATGAGAACTTTTTCAATGTACCAAGCAACTATGTTGTAAATTCACATCAATATTTAATCTGGACGACAATTTGCGATATTTATTGACTAGAGAAACAGCACACAGCTGTCAGCTTGCAACTATGTTGTTTGAGAATTATTTGTATACTCTCGACATAAAGATCATTCATTCCCAGCAAACCGCAGGCAAATATTTTTAACTCAACTACAACCATAGTGTAATCTTTACTACAAGAAAAAATGGTTGGAAAGTTGGATGAGAGCTATAGCTTTTGACTTTATATGTAACTTTTGTGGCAAATTAAGTGCAAGCCCAATAAACTAGAGAAAACATATGGTGTTTCTTTCATGCGCATGGCCAGTGTTTTCAGAACACAAATGCTATGCAAAACGCTTGCGTCATGTCAGGAGTTCATTCCTTGTAAATTATGCCCAAATTAAATTGAAGCTCTCCACCCTAGTCTTTACTTGTCCATAGTCAGATCAGTGTTATCAGAATATAAGTAACGTACATGTATCATGTCAAGAGTGTTCATTCTATCTATATTAATATTACCATGCAACATGCAAAAAAATAATTGAAGCTCCGCCCCAGAACCCGTACACTGCATAGAACACCTGAGCAAATGTAAACATGCATTACATCTATTTTCGTGTTTGACGATATTGCTGTTCTTTGTGCCTTTTCCCAGAAGAGGAAAAATTGCAAGCAGACATATTAAACTGTAATTTAACTATTTATGTTTAACTAATGTAAATAATAATTGTTGACATATGGCGTTCATTGTTGTTAACAGGAACTTCTGGCAAAATGAACGCAACAGTATAACCAAACCTGTGATGGATCAATCATATTGCTGCCACTTGCAATCTGGAGAGATTGAAGTATTGAAAGGGCTTCTGTATCAAAGGATAATAAATTGATCTCTCCATCACCGCCGTTATTTGCAACTCTTAACGCAACATCAACGAGGACAAGTTCTTCAGGAACATATGATGGAGATAACTTTTGTTGGAGTTGCTTAGCTGCAGTTATTTGCCCAAATTCTAATAAGGAGAGCACAGCCTTCTCCATATCTGCAGGCCTGACATGTTGCTCCCAACCAGACAGAGACGCTTCCATCTTTGCAAATTCCTCTTCAGATAGTAATTTTCTTGCTTGTTCGCCAATCTTAGAACGAAAGAAAACTTTAGAATTATCATCAGAATCATTGGTGCTACTTTCAACATTATCAGTGACACCTCGTCTAAGTGGTAGATTTGTTTTGCCCCTTCGCTTTGCTCTTGCATTATTTGTTGTTGTTGTTGCTTCACTGTTATATTCAAATAGTTGCAAATGTAGATGGTGTGATAAGTTATTGTCCCTTGTACCATTTTTTTCTGCAGCTTTCATGCTTGGCAAACTCATACTACTGTCTATTTTTGTGATGACATCAGCAGTCTGTTCTATAATACTGGTACTGTTTCCAATAGCTAGACTCTGAGAAACAACAGAAGATTCGCCATCAGCCTTAGAGTGAGTCTCTGACTCAACTGCCAGGAGCCAAACCCGAGTCTCAATTTCCCGGAGAAGATGAAGAGGATATACCCTGCAAAAAATGTATATATCGGTAAGAAGAAGATACGAATGAGCATACATCAATATAGATTACAAGGGATCTTACGGAGAGGATTTAGTAATAGTTCCAGTAAGCCATTGTAAAGATAGCAAAAGTATTTCATGGAGCTCTCGTGCTGGTATCTCTTTCCCTAATGCTTCAGCATGCTTAAGGAAAAATAATCCAGCCTGCACACATAATTGAATGGGCATTACCATCACATGGAATTTACAGGGATAAGAGATCACATATGCATTTCACTGATTCAATCATCAAATATGGTACCTGTAAAGGTGGCAAAGAATATCTCATGAAAAGCGACTGACAGTGGCCCCACAAAGCTGCACGTTCTTGTGGAATATCCCAGAGAAACTCCTTCCATTCGGCAACCATAGCTTCTGCCTGAGACAATGGACAGATGGATATCAGCATAAATCATAAGAAATTAGAGAGTAGAAATTAAATTATGAGCCATAGAGAAACTTAAGGATAGAAAGTTACAAACCTGTGATTCCGTCACATGATCAAAAGTAGATTCCCAAGCTATATCACTCGACTCCAGTTGCCTTGCCCAAGTACGAGCGTCCTCCCATCGTCCATCCTTCTCTAATGCTGCCAGGAGAGAAGCATCATCCATGGAATCGTTCCACTTGTAGATATCACCATCTTTGCATAAGGACGGCTCAGCCAGATTGATTTTCCAATAACTGCGGCCGAAGTAAGCTGACGAAGAACCACCATCTGCAAAATCAACCGCTGCAAGGAGCTGTAGCAAACACCTCTTCTCATAAAGTGATGGGCAGGTTGAGAGTACTGCATCTGCGGCTTTTACAGCTGTAGCAACTACCCATCCTGTTATTGATGATGCTTCTTTGAACGAGTTTGATTGAGAGGCTTCATCTTTTATCCTTGCTGAAAATGATGTCAAATGTGCAGAGGCCTCGGACAAGCGCATTTGACAAAACGCCTTCAAGGTAACACAAACAAAATGCTCATGTTAGTTGGTATACAACTAGCAAAATATATAAATGGCATGCTTTTACTAACCTGAAGAGAACGGATGAAGGGGAGAAGGGAGCAGGATGGTAGAAACAAGTCAAAGGATCGAAGTAATGGTAGGAACAGCTGTTGTTCACACAGCACTGCTACTATACTTGATAAAGATGCAAGCCTCTCATCAATATCAACTGGAATTTCAGTCTCTTCGGAGGTGGGCTTTCTTCTTTCCTGCTGAGCCTCAATATTGGAAGGATTGGAAGTTGCAGTACCATTTGCCCCACTTGGAATGTCCAGCGAAAAACCTGATTTGAAGCTATCTGGAGAGGCCTCCAAGAACCGTCTTCGCTTTGGATTCTTCCTGTTGTAACGATATTCAACATTCCTACTCACGCTTGGCAACTTATTTGTGACCTCAACAGCAGATCCAACATTCTTAGCTACTTTAGAGGAAATACCATCCACCTTGATTAAGGACAACTCCCTGAAGACAAGAAATAGATGCCAACAGAACAAAATTACACAACAAGAAGAGCAATAAATCTTGCAAAATGCCGCATGCATCAAACCCCTACAATGCTCAATGTGTTACCTTGCAGCTGTAATCTCAAGCCAAACGCTTAAGCATGAGAGAAGAGTTACATCTGGAAAGCATGAAGCAATCAACGCCAATAAAGACCACTGCATTTGTTTTGCTTTATTCAGAAGTGCCTCCCCAGGGTTCTTTTGCTTTTCACAAACAGCAAGTATGCAGAAAAGTTCCATGGGGTTGTCGCCATCAACAGACAAAAAGGATGGGTCCCTACTACCCGAGGGTATATTGCTAGACGATTTCCTTCTATTTGATAACGTGTTTTTCAGAACTGTTAGTATATGAGTCCTCAATCTTGCGTCCTTTATCTCTTTGGAAGCCTGAACACAATACCAGGGAGAAGAGATGAGAATAGTGTTTTGTCAACAAGAATTATCAACAAAACGCGTACTATTTATGGTAAGAAAAATACCACTCCGATAACAACTTCAATTGGAAAACCAGCTCTCTGGGCTTCTGTTAGAAAACCAACCTGCCAAAAGCATGATCATCAGTGGGAGGACTTAAATAAATAACATACCCACAAGACAAATAAAAAATGTGTCAGTACCCAATCATTGTCATTGGCCAGTAAAGCCAGATATTTTGTACTTAATGGGAGATGGTGCGCTAGACAGAATTCTGTAACCAAATTCCAATGTTGGCTGGCTTCATTTTGCTGCGACCGGTAAAGAGATGCATCACCAATGCCACTCAAAAGCCAAAATCCACAGGTTCTACCTTCATCTAATAATGGCAAACTTGCTCGTTCCAGGTGCTCCAGTATAGCAATAAGAGGCTGTGATGGTTGTTCCCTTTTAGGACCCCTCGAGGTTTGCTTCTGCTCTAAAATCTGAAGATGATCAGACTGGACATAATCTTCAGCTAATGCTCGAGCAAGAGCAGGAGCAATATCAGCTCCATGGGAGAGCACATGTAACCCAGTGCTCCTTGGTGAAGATAGCTCACTTTGTTTATTTTGCTGAGCCAAGTTATAGTAGGAAGAGATGCGCTGAAGAGCAGCAATATCTAGACGGAGCATGTTAGCACACATGCCACATAGTTCCAACAGGAATGTGCAGGAAGCAACCAGTGTGGAGTCCTCGAAGTTTGTGATAGCTAGTGGAGCCACCTGGAGAAGTGATAACATATTGCAGCACACCCAAGAAAAAAGCATTAGAATGTTAAATGGAAACTGAAAAAATTATTTCCAAATTAACTAATAGTATATGGAACTTCTTCCCGAAGCTTATGTTGATTATATGTTCTGCCATTTAGGCATTCAGCATTCTTGTAAATGGTATCAAAAGATAAAACTGGGACAAAAATAAACTTTGGCATATCATATCCAGGAAAAGATTTGGAATATCGTCACCTCTAAGTGGCGAATGGATACTATCTGTATAAAGTAGCTCGTGATTATATGCCCATCTATACCTTCACTAGAAGTCCAAACTCTCCAATATTTATTCATCTTAGTGATCAGAACAACAAAAACTGAATGATGATGATAACTAATCTATTTGAAGAGTAAGTTTTTCAATCAGAGCATAAAGTTTTGATGGATACTGGTATAACTAGTTGTCCGAGAGAAAAAAAAAACATGTCAGAAACATGAACATACCGATAGAAGAACTGATCGTTCAGTTTGACTTAAAGGGGCTAGGATCAGTTGTACATCTGCTTGAACATCAGACTGTGTGGAGATCACTTGGCGCGCATTGGCTGATTTTAATTGCGAAGCTCTTTTACCAAGAAGATGCCTGAAAGCTGCTAGTGCGCGACCACGGTGCAAATGATGCTCTACCCTCAAGTCTTTCTCCTGATGAAGGGGGGAGTTAACTAATAATGAAATTACTGCTTTGGAAATAAACGCTATAATACGGTGAGAGAGCACAACCAAGACTGGGGGTGATAACCCTAAGTTCAGAATATTACATGCAGTGTGGATTTAAACAATAGTATATGCTAGTGGTGGGCTTATGCTATATGTATAAGCATCCTCCACACTAGCCCTTGCAGGATCGAGTATGTATATCTCCTATTCTTGACCAGTGTCCAAGTATGAGCACTAGCATACATTTAACATAACAAAACAAAATTCTGTTGTTCTAAATAGAGAAGTAACATGGCGCAAAAGTGATGCAAGAAAGAAAACAAAGAATCTGTTCTCAATAATGTACTAAGTACATTAGTACAAGATAGAGTGTACCTCAAGGGAAGAATATAGTTCTTCTTCAACACTTTTTTGAATGGATGCTTCTAAGGACAACGCATTGGTTTCACTATATCCAGTGGTATTGTATATGTAATCAGTGACACCATGAGTAAATAACTCTTCAGATGACGGTGCACTCGATAGCAGTTGCATCCCAAAAGGGCCCTGATCACAGATTGTGGCCAATTAAATAAAATAGAATTATCCTGCTATCAATGCTGCTGGAAGATCAAGATTTACATGTACACAAAATATATACATGAGGGAAGTAAGTTTGGCATCTCAAAGACCCTTACTGCTTTTAAGTTAGCCTTGCATGTCTCAAATCTTATAGTGCTTTCCTTCATGGTAACCGATAATCACACACTCTATTAAACTAACATTTTTCTAATACATAATTACAGTACACTGGTATAGAAGAGATCTTTTTCAAAAGAGACAATGTTATAGAAGAGACTGAAAGGGGGCTAAGACACATTTGCCAAACAACTTATGTTGTTGACTTTGGTCCACTGCCCTTGGGCGATTAGGCGTAAATTGGAACACAAAAACAGTGCTGTATTGGTAACATTCATGAAAGAGTGATTACTGTTTTAAATACTTCCATAGAGAAAAACTAAGATACTGAGAGAAAACACAACTGATCCACCAGAAGTGCTTTGGAACATCCGAAAAGATTTGTTCCAGAAGGAAAGGAACAATTCGCATGTACTTACGTCATAAAAGCATAAAGTCAACTAATGTCATATGGGGTAGAACTAAATGCTTAATGATGCCAATGCTGGAATTGGGAAATGTTAGCTGCAAGATGCTATCGAAAAGGCAGAAATAAACCTGTTCAAATAGTTGGATTAATCTTCTAATAGACTTTGGAAACCAACACGGGAGCATTTGCAACAATGAAGTGTCTCCTCCAGCAGAGGAAAAAATGCTATAGCGCCAGCACAAGTAATCTGACATTGCGGATTTTCCAGAAACTGAAAAAGAAAATGAATTTATTATGTTTTATTAAGAAAGGACATAGCGAGTAGTTGGCTTCAAAACTAATAAGGGAAAATAGTTGTATTTTGATTACCATTATTTGGAGAATAATTTAGACAGCCATACCCATCTTGTCCAAAACAGGTGGAACGAAGTGTCTTCCATAGGGTTGGAAATTGCTGGAGACAATGACCTAGGTTCTCTAATGTGCACTGAGAAGACAATCCACGATTTCTGTTCACACTACCAGTGCATATGGACTTTTGAATTGGTGGTGAAGCATACATTAAGGTAGCTAGTGCAGACATTTCCCCAATCCGTTCAGCCATATCATCAACAGTATATAATATCTCATCTATCTCAATTGCAGTTAGATTGCCATGATTAACCATTTTCTGTGACAGATTCCAACGGGCGTTAGAAAAGGATGCCTCATACTCATAACCTTTGACTCTGGAGAAGAGTAACCATTGTGCCCACTTGCAATCACCCTGAGAAATTTCATGACATAACAACCAAGTCAGAATAATTTTTTTTAAACTGGGAAAAGGTCGAGCAGCTTAATCTTATATCTATACCATAAGGCAGTATTATAAGTACTTTGTCTACCACTACTGGACTAGTGACCATAAATTATAACATCATGTTCATAGTATCAGCAAATAGACAAAGCCGGGTCAGCCTACCACCGTGCTAGCTGGTCTAGAAAATACTGGGTACGGAAGTGTTAATATGCAGGGTAATATGACAAAAATTAATTGGTCCTCTATTAGACAGAGGAAGTTTGCAGAGATAAGGGGCAACTGGTCACTTGCCAGGAAACCAGAAAAAGAAAAACAGGTGACAAGCATGCATATGCAGATACTCACTGAAATGGAATGTTTGGCAACTTGAACTTCAGATATTTTCCAAAGAATAATGTAAAACCAATTACTTGCATGCAGGAATCATGGAAAATTTGAACAGGAGCGAACCCGCCATACTTATCATAAAAACTTGACTCCACATAAACACTAATCATGTAACAGCCAAATTACCAAGTGTGTATCCTAACAAAAGCAATAAGTTTATTTGAAACAACCAGCTGATTCCACTGCTAGGGGTCACAAAATCAGCACGTTTGGTAGGTTTAAATCAGAGCTGAGCACAAAGAACTCCAAATATCATAAACTAAAGGGATGCAATATGACTTACTGCAGCTTCTTTGAGCAAAGGAATAGAGTCCTCCCCGAGAATCAAATTGCAGTTGTCCAAATAGAGATCGAGTAGGTATGGAGAGTCATGTTGCACACAAAAACGGATGACTAGTTTATGCAATGCTCTTTCACAAGCCTGGTGACGTTCATCATCTGGCATCTCTGAAGCAATTAATGGCATAGAAGCTTCTTTCTTGGGGCCTATCTTGGCTGTATTAGTAAGTATGCCAGCTCGAGCAAGTAAAGGTATAATTTCGGTAGTACTTTGCCAGTACTCTTTCATAAAGATGTGTTTCTTTGCCAGTTGTTCCTGCATTAGCATTCTCATCCATGATGTTGATTCATGATTAGACAAGGATCTGAATACTTTGACATGTGGTACTTCCATACAAACAGGCTCTAGCTCCTCTGAGTCACATATATACATTTTATAATCAGGGACACTGACGTCAGACACAATGCTGTAACCAGCTCGTGAATTGTCCACATTAATGCTAAGTATCCCTTCTAGAAGTACACTGTCAGGAATCATGTCCAAGAGTTTGCAGACTTCCCCCACATCATCATGAGCAACAAAATATTCAAACTGAGATTCCCATGGGAGGTCCGATTGAGCAGAAATATGACAAGGCTGATCCAGTATTATCTAAAGAACATACAATAATAAGAATCTTAGGACTAGTTAAGAAAATACTCCCTCCTTCCAGAAATACTTGTCGGGGAGATGGATGTATCTAGACGTATTTTAGTTCTAGATACATCCAATTTTATCTATTTGTGCGACAAGTATTTCCGGACGGAGGGAGTAAGTAATAAAAACCATAATCCAGAGTTTAGAGTTTAGTGCGCTTTAATCTATTCAACTGGCCAAATATATTGCCATGACTAATTAAATGGCACGTCATAAACATTTTCAATGCAAACAAAAGAACAATGCAAGGAAAAAATTAGGCAGAATCAATAGTGTGACAATCTTCCATGCTCACTTCATTTTAAGAGAAAAAATGCAAAAACACTTGATTTTATAATTAATAGTAACTAGTAAGAGCTAACAGAACAAGAAAATCCTTTGCACTTTTGTAGATGATGAGCTACAGCTCATGGTTATTATCGGAAAGAAGGTGTAATCCCCCAGTTAACAAGTGAAAGGACAAGTCATGACTTACGCGGTCCACAGTTCTTTGATCCCAAGCATCAGACCACACAGCAGCACATGCCCAATATCCATCGGAAAGGTTGCTTTGAGAGAACTCCTTTAAATCAGCGTAATCATTAACGTTCACCCAAGAACCAAGCACAGCTCCATCAACATCACCACATTCAATAGCAGGGTGGTTACGAATATGGAGAGCAAGCACTGGTTTATCTTCCCCTGGAAGTGTAACAATATTTACAGCACCATGAATAACGTTCTCCCTGCCAAGATATGTGTCCCAGAAGCTGCTGCTTGGGTAAAAACGCTTTTCCACATAAGAAAAAAGGTTGATCAGTACGGAAACAAACAGCGCACAAACATTTATTTTCTTTCTATGTGTTAAAAATGTATTACAGAAACAAAATATATTGTAAGAACGTAATTTTTTCAATTAGCTAAAACAGGATGCAGAAGCAAACCTCAATCAGTGCTAAGGTCTCCAACATCTTCCACTCATTTGATCGCATGTACCCACGCTGTTTCATCTCCTCGGCTATTTGTAGCCTAAGTGACCTTCTGACAGTACCTTGCATAAGTTGTCTAAGGTCTGACTCTATGTCATCTCCTAGTCTTTCTAGTGTCGCTACAGCCAGTCCACTTTCACCCTGTAAACTTATGTGTTAGACCTCAGGAAATAATGGGGAGACACATTTTTAAGCTATGGGTACCTTCATTAACAGATCATAAACAATGGATCTTCCTATTTCATGAACTTCGGAGAAAACGTCATCAAAATCATCACCAGAACATGATTCCCTCTGGCGCAACAGTTGCAGCTGAAGAACTGCCAACGGTAGTCGACCAGATTGTAGTGCTTCACCGACTATTGTTTTCAAGTCAAACTTATTCATTTCCCAACGGTTCATCATATCCTTGATATTTCCTTGAGTAACCGGTCTTCCAACTTGAGTGGTTCTTTGATCAGTGTCATTGTCATGAGAAGCAGTAAGGGAGGATTCAACTGGCGCTAATGCTAACAGCCTGTTACTACCAGGAACAAACTCAAATGCAGTAGATGTTGATCCTTGTCTGTCAGGAGCATCTAAACCATCCACTACCACAACTGGGGATGGAGAATCATTTTGTAGTACTTCTTTGCCTATTTTCAGTGAGTTTTTATCATCTCCTTGCTACAAACAATAACATACCAAATAAGGGTCCATTAGTCTATATCGGTAGGGTCTCCCCTGCCGTTTCTGCAAAAAATTGAAGATAAATTTATGGACAGACCCAGTGCTAAAAGCTCCCACACCAAGTGGGGTCTGGGGAAGGATTATACGAGGCAAGCCTTACCCCTGCACAGTGCAATGCAGAGAGGCCACGTCGAACCCAGGACCTCTTGGACAAGTGGGGAGTACTTCACCACTGCGCCAGGCCTGTCCTTCCATTTGAAGATAGACTAATTGTAAAAAAACAGCTATAGTTATTTACCATCCGGATTGAATTCTGGTTCTTTGCGGTGATTCGGCCCTGGATACTTCTAATTACTCCCAAAAGGAAAGCCATTTCATGAAGCTTTACTGAATTGTCTGGCATGTCTGGGAAAAAGATAAATGAAAAGGAATAAACTCACAGATAACAAAAAAAAATGTGTGGGCACGTGCGTGGACATCTGTGGGTGTGCGGGAGAAGAGATGTAACCTTTCTTTTGCTTAAGAAGCCCATAAGCCTTGATTGTTCTCGTTGCAAAGCGGACTGCTAAAACCATTAACCTGTTTTCACACTGTAAGCTTACAAATTACATGAAGCTAAAAGCTACAAGTATGTGACATATTGCAAGCTTGGTCATGGTCAACTCAAAGTATAACTAGTAGAAAGAATATAAGCCACACCTCCTTGTGGGCATGTTCTAATATGTTCCACTGCGATTTGAAAACATGTCAACATCACATTATATTCAGTTGCATGCCACAAAATAGATTTCAGTCCATTTGCACTAGATCATCGAATTATTTTTTCTTGCATAAGCTTTGCAGGATAACAGAAAATATCAAAACATTTTATGTTACATCTAAATAACTAAACAAAAACTCAAGTGTTTACCATTCCAACTTCCACCCCATTTTCTGTACACACGTTATTCTTGACCATACGATAAGACTGTATCTAATTAAACAGTGTATATCTGAAGCATTTCCTGCCTTCCATGATATTCCACGTGTAAACATTCTTTGATGAGACATGTTTAGCACACAATACAATATCACATTTGAGTTACTTTAAAAAATTATGAAAAAAATAAGGAGAAACATTTTTGTTTCGGTGCAACTAATTTAATCAGTTAAAAAAATGATGAATGTCTGAAAGTTCTGCTAATACTCTGCTTCTGCTCATGAATTTACCTAGTAATATGCAGCTCATGCCATTCCCTTGCAGAAGCAGGTGAAGATAATGAAAGATTGAAATGAACCATTCTTCTCGTAGGGTTTAAAATGAACTCAATCCAATACAAATTGGTGCAATGAAGCTTAAGGTTTTGTATTTGTCTAAATTAGAGAAGAATATATTTATATCATTACTAGGGCACAGGGCAATGAATCCTTAATTTCTTGGGTACCTACCCAGTACTTACTGAGGTCAATATCTAACTGAGTTTTTGTATATATATTACAACATAAATAGATAGAGAAAAGCATGTTTCCAAGAAAGATTGTTTTTACAGAAGAATCCTAATTTACGAATATGGCTTATAATTCATGATAAATACTCCATCAGAGAAGAAATATTCTTAAAAGAAGAGAAGAAATATACTTAGATGACACTGCAGCCTCATGATCACTTCTTGTGCTACATAATAGCCGATAAACAGATGCCAATAGCAGTTGCAAAACACCTTCTTCTGCAAGATCAACCTCCGCGAGCATATTCAACGATCTAGAAATGATTAATATTAGACAACTGTGCATACTGATCAGTAGAACTTGGAAGAATTCACACACAAAACACACAAGGTAGGTGAGGAATTAACTGAAAATTACATTCAACAAAATGAGACAAGATTTGTACACACAAAAAAACTGCATACAGCGTAAAGTCGGAAGTATACACATATAAATGCATTGAAACTTGGGAGTTACATGCAACCATCTATTTCCACCTTCGAACTTCGGAATAAACCTAAGAAATTCTTATAAAGTGAACCCTTTCATTTAGATGTTCAAATTCATTCCTAAAAGATCAAATATTTTATCAGCCTCCAAATAGATCATAAAGGTAGGTAAATATAGATAATTAGTCTTGCCATTCTTGTACGATTTATTTAACTATGGAGATAGTTTCCACTGTATACTGAAATTCTACTTAAAACCAATACTTGGACTCCAAGCAATAGTAATGATCCATCGGAATCATCAAGAAACATCACCATGAATTACGTTGTGAATGTTCCAACACAAATCTAAGAAAACAAGGACTTGGGAGTAACTAAGTAAGAGCTATAAAATTTAAGCCAAAGTAATAACAAATGAAAATTAGTTTCAGCCCGAAAAATAATTGAGGATCTTACTGCTCCAGATCACTGATATTTGTGTAATGCAATGACAATTGCACCCAGCGCAGCCTGGAGATTTTCATGTCCCATCCTGTCAATGTAATAAATAATATTAGATCACATGATGCTTTCCTCTAATAAAGATATAATAGCAGCACAGAACATCCAAACCATCAGCATCCAGGAGGTCTATCATTCTCAGCAACCGGACTGTCAAATATTTACATATATAATTGGGGAAATACACATCCATTGAAAAGGTTAAGAAGATTATTGCTTGTTGGATAGTTGCCACAGAAAGATATATGAGCCAAATGCATTACCACTTTTGTTAATAAATATGCATCGTGTTCAGGTACTGGTCATGCTATTGAAGCTGATCGTTGTGATTAACACCAGCACAGTGCACGATTCCAGCAAATGCTGATTGACCAGTCACCTAGATTGGTATTGATTAACATTAACAAGATAAAAAAATTGTATAATGTGCATGCATGGCAGTAACAATCTTGCATATAATGTTTACTGCACAAACATTTTTTAGCTTAAAAGTAGAAGCAAATTTGAGCTGTTCTTTCAATCATGATAAAATGATTGATCATGCCCCCAAAATACGTTTGAGTGGCAGGACACAGCATAGGACAGGCCACTCCGTAACTGAAATACTGAACAGGGTTGTTAGAGCTAACCGTAGTGAGACCAGCAGAATGACAAACAGGACGAAAAAATAAAGACAAGGCCAAACTGAATGACAACGCACCATTCTCCCAGCAGAGCCTGTCTGCTAATGAAGGTCCTTCATACAACAATGCTTTATCCAAAACCTCTATTTGCCAGGCCTCCAATCTTGTTCGGAGTCTATTTACTGACAACAAATTCAGAGCATTGCATGCACTACCACCATTAAAACCTGGTTGCCAAAATTGAGTGGCATCGATACGAGATGAAAAAGACGATACAGACACTGATGGAAGGACCACAGAAAGGTTATCCTGCGAAATCAAATACAAATATCCCTGAAAGGAGCAAACAGCAGATTCGCCAGCAAAAGAAAATTCCTTCTGATATGGGAGGCTCCTGCCCAGAAAACCAGCATCAATATCTCTCTCGTCAAGTGAACATGAAGCCATAAGCAACTTTGTGTGAATAATTTTGACATGTTTATTTCCCTCTGCATTGCAACTTCTAAAGATCCTTGTCAGTCCAAATGGTGAGAGGCTTATTACATTCTCCTGTAATCTGCATGAAGGAAGGACTACTCTTCGCACATGAGCAGAAGCTGCCATTGTGGAAGGATAAGTTACCACATCTTTCATTTGTGATGTAGTACTGAAACCACTTGGCCAGCTATCCACTTGATTTTCATTACATTTACAGTATTTTCTTCTTTTCCTAGCTCTGACGACACCAGCATTGTCTCTATCTGAAAAATCATATACCATTTCGTCTCGATTAAGTGACCCTTGTCTAATTGGCTGATGACTGCAAAATGTTTGACTCCCGATCTCATGACCAGCAGTTTCCCAGGCAGCAAAATTATCGCCATAATGATTTATAGAAGGCTGGTCAAACTTTTCATGTGCATTGGCTTTGAAATTTAAGATATCGTCAGCATAGAACACATAGACTACCCCAACCTCATCTACAGCAGCAACAAGTGGAGAATGTGGTGCCAAAACTAACATCTTGAACATTCTGCCAACGACATTCCCAACACAGGTGTTTTCTCCTACATTTGTTACAGTGGGCAAAGGCATCTCCAGATCTATTCTGCACCGATCAAGAACACTAAACGAGCTGATAGGGTGACCAGTTTTTGCATTCCAAATGGCGACAAAACCCACTGCATTAAGGGAGGCAAGAAATATATCTGACAGTTGGAAATCGACCCACTGTGGATTAGGCCCCACATCATCATATGCAGTCTGAAGGTCTACCACAAAGTTCCACTGTATACCCCAATGGTTTAGCTCAAGGATAGCCACCAAAATATCTTTGGCGTTGCGTTGATGGACCTCGCAATTTACTGATTCATTAGGAGTTAAGACTAAACCAGTCAAATAACCGGAAGAGCTAGGCAAAACTTTTAAACATTCCCACTGGCAACTGCATGATTCTTCAGCTACAGGTACATGACTTGGAACATCTTCAGGAGATCCACTGTCAGTTTCCATCCTAGTCTTCATAGCACAACTGCTTAACCAGAATTTCAGAAAGGACATAGTAATATCATATATGCTAAATGATACCACCTCTGCAGAATGAGGTAATGAAGACTTCAGAGGAAATCTGGCTTGGTATTTTCCGTTGCAAACAGATGCACTGATTGTAGTCAGAAAAGAGCGAAAGCAGTTCCTTGCACCCGACTCGCCATCCTCAGACGCTGAGCACTTGGTAGGAAACCATTCTTTCCACTCCCCATGCAGCTCTTCAGTATCACAATTGACTGTTACTGCACTTTTCTCAGAATGACAAAACGCATGAACTGTGATAGAATCATCACTAGACAAAACAAGAAATTCACTGAAAGCCGGAACCTCAAGTTGACTAGAAGCATCACAGCAGTGCCCCCATGCTAAAGACTTCACTCTGGGAATAGAAGAAAAACGCTCAAACACTGGCAAGCTACTATATGAGAGAGCCATAGGTGATTCAACTTGTGATGGTTGGACATTGACAGTTGACAGAACAAGATCGCCTGGGTTGTAAAATCATAATTAGTAGAAAAACAATAAAAGGAAGGAGATGATGATGATGATGAGCAAAGGAATATTGGAGTATAAAGGAAAGCAACAAAGCTTCACCATGTTCCGAGAGCAGTCCAAACAGGCGCCTTGTAGGAGAAATGAACGCTTCCCGGAATTTCGATAGTTCAAGACAGGGATGCAAGCTTTTCCATTTATATAACTGCAGTACAGTAGGCCCACCCTCCATCTCATAAGATATGGGCATTGTTATTCTGCTCCGGTTCACCTGCTAATGGTGGCAGCAAGCAACATTTCTAGCAAAAATAGGAAGGGAGTTAGCCAACATAATACAGAATAGGAAAGCTGCAAGCAAAACATTATAGCTCACTGTTGCATATATACCAACACTACTCGCTAACTATATAGTGTGCTATTTCAAGTAGTCACAAACCTAAACAATCCACTCTGAAAATGATTCCTCTTTGGAGAATAAATGGTCTGAAATGATTGAGCGAACAAATATTTAACAGGACAATCTGGTCTGAGTTTTTTATTTTTGTTTTCACTCAGAAACATCATAAACGAAGCAGAGAATTGCAATAAAACAGGAGCAACGATGGGACAAGAAAAAATGACTACAATGTGCTAAAATGAAAGAGAGAATGGGCTCGAGGTCTGGGGGCAACTAACAGATGTAGCATCCAAAATGACAATTCAGATGATAAGGCAAGGGCAAAGTAGACTCGAGATCAGACTAAAACCAAACCATGGAAGGGGATCAAACCCCTAAACTTGATTAGTTCATTGACTAACGAAGTTTCAGCAGAGGTGAAATTCGCTACTGGTACGGCGGATCTAGATGATGCGCCGAGCGTGCACCGGTACACCCCGAAATCGTGAAGGTCAGTGGGATTTCAACTAATCGCATGGATGAGAACAATCAGCATACCTCAAACCCCAATGGCCGGACTGGGAAAGGGCGGTGGCAGTAGGAACGCGATGCCCCGGCGAGGAACAGCGGGGACGGCGGCGCGCGTGCCAGGCGGGAGGCGGGGGCAGGGGCCGTGGGGGACGGGATTGAGGCGTCGGCGGTGACGCTGAGGTAGGGCGCGGTGGTAGACCTCGGCGGAGACTCCGCGGGGGCGGGGTCGCGCCCGAGAGAGACGCGGCGGGCGAGGGAGCTCACCGCGTGACCCGGCGAGCGGCTCCCCGGCGACGCGGCGGTGGTCGTGGCCGCCCAATTTCTCGCTGTCTGTCAGCGTCTGTGTCTCTCCGTGCGGGCAGTTGCCCCTCCCCCTCGCTCAGCTTCTTTGGCTTCGTGTTCGTTCGTGCGACGGGACATCGGATGCCAACGCGCGTCCGCACGTGCCGTCACGTGAGGCCGAGCTGTTCGCTGATGTTCTGTGGGCCGTTCTCGCATGTCTCGTTGTCTATGGCCTGATTGGGCTACGATGTGCTGGCCTGGTTATTTCTCGTTTATTTTTTTCGCTCTTACTTTTAAAATTTCTATTTTTATTTTTTCCCACTAGATTTAACTTTTCATATTTTTATCGCCATACTTATTTTCTTGCTAACTCATTATTATGCTTGATTTATTTATATTTATTTATTTTACTTTAGTTTTTATTTTCGGTAGATACATGAATGATTTTGTAAGAGATATGCGAAAACTACCTTTAGAACACACGAACTTATTTTAAGTACATAAAACATCTCTCTGGGATATGTGAACATTTAAAAAAATCATGATAATTTCTTTTCTATAGACAAATATTTTATTTTGATATACATGAATATTTATTTTTAACCATGCATGGATGTTTTGTATTGACATGTGAAACCATTTTATTTTAAAATATTTGAACATTTTTTATATTTGATATGCATGACATTTGTTTTTATACTCATGTACTTCTTTGCACAAGGAAATAAAAATTCACATACGAAAACCTTTAAAAAATACATGGGACATTCTTTTGATATACTTGCACATTTTTTGGTACATGAACTTTTTTATTAAAATAATTTTTCTACAGAATTAGTTCTATAAACCAATAGTGTCTTTAATGGACTACGCCAAAATACATTCCATGTTCTGTTAAAAAATAATAATATTCCATGTCATGATGGGTCGCGAATTGGTTCCACATTTTCGCCCCTGTTGCTGGCAGTAAGAGGCATATAGGTGCAACCGCACATACATACGATCACAATACAAGAATCTCCACTAAGAAAACACTGCAAAGCTCCCATGATTATTGCATGGAGTCTTCCCATGGGCAAATCGGTCAGTGTCCCTCACCTCCTATGCGTCGTGGGTGAGGTGGGGCGATCACCACCGTATTCATAACTCTATGCTAGGGCGTCGTATCCTCGTCCTTGTTGGAGAAGCGAAATATATGGTGACACCTGGAATAATGTTGATTTGGTTTGTTAGGTTGGTAGCTCATGAATCTGGTATGTTAGTTTTTTTTTGAGGGTTGGTATGTTAGTTCATGTGGGCTTGTTTGGGTATTCGATCTTCAATTTCCTGCATTGATGTTCTTGATGGCGTTCTTTCTCTTTTCATGGTGTTGTGACGATGAAGAAGTAGACCTTCCTTTTGTGAAAAGGGGCAAGGCCTGAGATGAAGCATGCTTTTTGTTCTCAAGTTCCTACTCGTTATGGTAGGCGAAACAAGTGAGTTTGTAAGCCATTTTCATGTTGTCTAGTAGGTATGAAAGCGACGAGCTTGTCAAACTTGTGCACCTGCTTTTTTCAAATCCAATGTTAAAGAAGGTATCCATGTATTGTGCTTGTACTACGTCCCTCTTAATAACGAATTAGGCGTGTCTCTAAAAAATGAGAATCAAGAACCAGAAAAGTGATGTTCTAGAAAGCTGCAATATTCCCTAAAAAGGAAAAGTTGGGTCTTGGTTGTACATGCACCCTATTATATTGAAAACAAAAGGTGAAGATCGACAAGATTGGTCATTTTCCAGTTCAATAAAAACATTACCTTTCACCTAACTTTAATCAAATATAATCCTTTTGCTCAACAACAACATGTGTGATGTTGAACTTGGCTACAACGTCGTAGGAAACAGCTAAGCGTTTCACCAACAAACACAAAGATTACATAGACAATGCCAGAGTCGTTAGCTTGGAGCTATTAGAGCTTAACAAGATACTCTTTGGCATTGACTGCTTTTAACTTGGTCTCCACGCATATCTCATGGGTCAACGACATACTCTTTGGGTAGTAAGCTCTAATCATGTGCCAGCGGACATTGGTCATACTTTTCATGCAAAGAGGTGACGGTACTCCATGTCGTGGAGGAAACGGTTATGCCTCACATGAAAAGAGGCGAGGATAGTTCATGGATGAAGGAAAATCAAAATAAGAAGCGAGAGAAGATCCGGCCCAACTACTCCTAATCTTTCAGAATATAAGGTGTATTTTTACAAAATTCAAACTTTTATCGTTTTACCAAGTCTATAGAACAGAATATTAACACCTAAAATACCAAATAAATAAAAGATCAAAACACATTTCATTTCACTATGGAACTAAAATATGAATATGATATAGTAGATATGGAAATAGTTTTCTAATAACTTGATCAAACATAGAAAATGTTGGCATTTAAAAAAAAATACACGTACATTTTGAAACACATGCATTATCTTTTGTAAAACGTTTGGCATAACTACTTAATGAGCATGGATTGTCTTCCTTTAACCAATCAAGGGTTGTGGCTAAATAGGCTATAAGCCCAATCAATTATTTTGTTTGAATGATTCAAAAAAGATCGCTCAATTGTGGTTCTCAACAAATAGAGATGTAACTGAGGTTTGCCTGATGAAGAAAAACTATTCCTTTTTTTCTTTTTGAGTGAGCCACACGGATGGACCCCAAATAAATGCAACTACATGTTGACATCTCATAAGCGTATATATTGGCAATAAGTACTTGGCCCTCACCAGTTTTTATGCACAGTACATTATATTTTCTATTCCAACAAAAAACTTTGCACACAACAAATTCAAATGGTGGTAGTAGTTATTAAAGCTAAAATATGTTTGAATGAGAATGTAACATTGCAACAAAAATGTTGGCAAGAAAGGCGCTATATTCTCTTGGAGAGCCCGGAGCAATGGTCCAGCAGTGCTACATCAAAAGAAGACCGACCGATGTAGGGGAATCCATCGCTTCCACACACCACACAATTATTATGTAGGTTTGGGAATGAATCCTCGGTACATAGCCAAGTATATCACATGAAAAAGATGCACTGCGATAACAAGCATTTTTTGCAGTAAAAGGTGGGAGTGGTACCATAGCAATATAGATCGAGGAGACGCTACAAATAGGTGTTTCTACAAAAATAAAATTCACTTATTTTACCATTGTAATTTAAAATGATAAAATAAATGCAATAATTGTAAAAAAAATAGTATGAACAGAATCGCAACAAATTCATTTATGTTATCACTGTAAAATAGAACATGTATGATAAAATCATTATTTTGCAGTAAAAGTTGAAATTTATTTTTATAAAGGTAAATTCAATCGCAACAAATCGGAGTAATGCTAGTTGAGCTGTTAAAGCTTAATGCCATACTCTGTAAATAGCCAATTTGTTTGCAAACAACAATCTATCATTGTAAAAAACAATTTGTTGCAGCAAAAATAAGAGTGTATCAAACATAAAAATTGTGGCAAGATAAATGAACTATTACCATGAATTTATCATTGTAAAAGATAAATCCAATGACAACAAAATCAGAGTATTGCTAGTTTACCTATTAGAGTCGAATGTCATACTCTGTGGTGTTGACCCTTTTAATTCGACACTACATTTCCACATGTCTCAGGGGCCAACGCCATACTCTTTGGCACTAAGCTCTAACCAGGTGTTAGTGGACCCCTGTTATGTCTCTCATGCAAAAGAGGCGACGATGGTCCATGTGCCAGAGGAGATGGTCGTAGTTCGTGGATGAAAAAAAAAATATCGACCTACCTACTCCCACCGTTTCAGAATATAAGATAAGTTTTTTAAAATTCAAACTTTCCTAAGTTTTATCAAATCTATAGAATAAACTATCAACATCTAAATACCAAAACAATAAAATATAGAAATATATTTCATTTTGTGATGGAGCTAAAGATACTAATATGGTATTTTAGGTATTGAAAATCTTTTTCTAATAAGTTGATCAAACATAGAAAGGTTTGGATTTTGATCAAATTAGTGCACCTTATTATTATTTTGAAATGGATAGACTATCTTTCTTTAGAATGTTTGACATAACTACCTAATGAGCCTGGTTGTCTTCCTTTAACCCGACCACGAGTTGTGGCTAAATAGGCTATAAGCCCAATCAACTATTTTGTTTCAAATGATTTAAAATTTCTATTTTTCACTCAATGTAGTTCTCTGCAAATGTATTTACGACATTAATGAAAAAAAAAACTAATTCATTTTTCTTCTTGAGAGGTGCACCAACAGATGCAAATAAACGCAACTGTGGGGGGACATCGCATAAGCACAAGTCTATAGCTGACGTAGTATATTGGCAATAGTACTTGGTCCTCACTAAATCTTTGCGCAAAACAAATTTAAATGGTGGTAGTCGTCATTAAAAGTAAAATATGATTGAATGAAGTACTATTGCAACAACAACAAAATGCTCGCAAGAAATAAAATACATCATACGGAAAAATGTGTTGCAAATAACAAGTATTTTTGCAGCAAAAGTCGTGGGTACCACCACAGGAATATAAATCAGGGTAGCAACAAGTAGGCATTGCCACAAAAACAAAAATCACTGCAACATATCATATTACCACGAAACCAGAATTTGTGGCAATAAACAAACATAAGAGTGACAACAAACATAAAACTGTGGTTGTAAAAGAAAATTTCTGTCAACTAAAAGAAAGATAAATTGAACACAACAGAATCGGAATATATCGTTTTCTTTCCGTTGCAAAGGACTGTTGCAATGGGTAGAAATCCTAGGGTGCACTACTTGATTTCGGTCAAATTTGCCTGCCAAACCACACGAGTAAAGGCAGCACGATTCCCCCCAAAAGATGAATTGCTTCACTTGGAAAGCTAACAGGCGACTCCTCGGATTATGTGTCGACGATCCAAATTCCAAAATGGAGCCTTAAATTTACTAGACGCCGGTGGTTGAAGCAGCACTACAGTTGCACTATATAAAGCGAGACCTAGCCATGAACAGCTATCACTACGACGCAAGCTCTCTGCACTGGTAGGTCGTAGCTCACGGCAGAGCGGCGAAGATGGCCACCACGCGCCACACCGTCCCCTTCGGCTCCGCCCTGATCAACACGACGGTCACCAGCGACACCGGCGCCGCCGACGAGTGGGTCCGTCGCGTGCGCGCCGCCAACGACCCTGCCGGCCGCGGCCTCATCGTCGGCCTCGACTGCGAGTGGAAGCCCAACTACAGCTCGTGGACGACCTCCAAGGTCGCCATTCTCCAGCTCTGCGTCGGCACCAGCTGCCTCGTCCTCCAGATGTTCTACGCCAACCGCGTGCCGGCGGCCATCCGGAGCCTCCTCGGCGACCCCGCGGTGCGGTGCGTCGGCATCGGCGTCGGCGAGGACGCCGCGAAGCTGGCCGACGACTACGGCCTCGTGTGCGCCTCGCCGGTGGACCTGGAGGGCCGCTGCAACGAGTACCTCGGCATCGGCGGCCTGGGCAGGAGGAGGCTGGGGCTCAAGGGCTACGCCAGGGAGGTGCTGGGCCTGACCATGGAGAAGCCGCGGCACGTGACCATGATCAACTGGGAGAGGCGCCAGCTTGACGTCGCGCAGGTCCAGTACGCCTGCATTGACGCCTACGTCTCCTACAAGCTGGGCGAGCGTCTCCTGGACAACTGACGTACGGCTAGATACTATTGCAGCTTGTCACTCGGAGCTAGTGCTATTCATTATGTGGTGTTTAATCGTATTCGGTAACCTACCTTAATCGTATTCTGCAACTACTGTTTTGGACTTTGCCAGTGTGGTGCTGCAACTTTGAGTAAGCATGTTCTACTGTGTTGGTCGTTTGCTTGTATCCTTGACAGTTAATGCAACGTGGCAGGGCGGATCGAAATGTTTAATTGTAGTACTCCTGAGATGCACTTTGCTTCTGAATTTCTGTTTGTTCTTCACTTACCAAAATGCATCAAAATGCATATCGTTTGGTATTAGAAGAGAGGATATAAACTGCTTAAGGCTGTGTTCGGTTGGCATGGATTTGAAGAGGTTTTGCAGGGATTAAATCCCATACAAGTCAATCCCCCCCAAACCCCCTCCAATCCCCTTGAGACAGGGTGTAACCGAATAAAGCCTAAAGAACAAAAACTAGTGGTAGGGGGCAATGAGTATTTTAAATTTCTCCATTGCTGCAAAAGTATTCAGTGTGAGCATAATATTAGGCATGAACATCGAATTCTTTTTTCTAGTTGGCAAGTTCTCTGGTCAGTTATCCTATATTGTTTGAAACACTTCTTCATTTTTCATGCATTTTGTTATGATCTTACTATTTTGATAGCGCTTGAGGAATAACTTCGTCCAATTAGATTTAAGGATTTTTGTGATTACAAAAACAAAGATGAGACCTTATACCTATGAGCAGCTAGACAAAAAAGACATTTTTCTCTAAGCTGACTAAGACACAGTCACTCCGAACAATGTTACTCTCTCTGTAAACTAATATAAGAGCGTTTAGATCACTACTTTAGTGATCTAAACGCTCTTATATTAGTTTACAGAGGGAGTACTACCTAGCTACCTCCTTAAAGAGCTAGTGAGACTACTGCGAAATAGGTCGACACAGTGCACATACATGTATGTGGAACCCAACTATTTAAGGGGTTATAGCAAGTGTTGCTTTGTAGAATGGATTGAAGAGCTAGTGAGACTACTGCGAAATAGGTCGACACAGTGCACATACATGTATGTGGAACCCAACTATTTAAGGGGTTATAGCAAGTGTTGCTTTGTAGAATGGATTGAAATACTTTCTCGTAGGCTACTGATAAGAGTTGACGAAGAACCTTTCACTATCGCACACTGTTATTACCGAAGACTAAAGTGAAAACTTCATAATCATCTTGAGCTGATAGCCGTTTTCTCTAGTTGAGTTAAAGCAAGTGTTTTTTCTATCCAAACACCAATGATTTCCCGCTCATGCTTATATTTTGGCCAAGTCTTGGTCACAACCAAGTCTTCCCTTCCCCCTCACATTGGTGGAGCTATATATTTCTTTCCTAACCCTAGTTGTAGCTTGACCTGTCGTCCTTGTCTCTATCAACGCCGCAAAAAGGTGACATTGGCTCCTTTACTGTTGTTTCACATTAAGGCTAGTCAGAGTCCAGTGACATGAGATGGTTCACTGTGCGGGTCCAGTGAGGATCCGTAGAAGGCACGTGGTTACTCGCCGGGAGGGATCCCGAGGAGGCACATGGAGGCGCTTTGCGGAGGATTCTCCACCAAGGGCTTTGGTTATCTGATTAACTTATATGACATGGGTTTCTAAACTTAGGATTAACACTGCTACCAAATATAAGGGTATGCTTGATTGGTGTATAAAGCTTAGTTTGTGGTTGTTGATATTCAATTGCTTGAACTTATTTTACGATTTGTTGCTCAAAAGTGTTCATGAAAATGGAAAATGTGTTGATTACCAACAATAAAAAAATAGGGAAAAGGTCGATTAGGCAAACGGGGTCACAATTCACACACGCTGACATTGCCACAACTAACCTTACTTATACTACAATTGCCATATGAATATGATATGTCATGAACAAAATGACCACAATGGGTGGTAGACTTGGGGGAAAACCTTGGTTTCATCGGATCAACATATAAAAGCAAAAAAACATGGCAAGTCAAAGCTATAATAATACCAAACACATATTGAGGAAAAGGTGGGACACAACTAATACTAGATGTAGCAATTTCGGATTATTAACTAAAAATGTCAAAGTGCACTCACACCAATATAACCTGATTTTTCATATTTGTATTTTCACACCAAAAGCACACGGTTTCATAGATTTTGATTTATGGGAGACACACTGACTTGATTGGTAGTTGTACTACTAACATGCTCGAATTTGAGAAACATGTATACAATGGGACTCTTCGTTCTAGTTGAACTTGGGATGTCCCGAATAATTGATATGGGCTTAGTGAACTTTTTAGGTGAAACAGTAGGGTAAAACCCCACTGACGCAAACAAAGTATATGCAGCTAGGCTTGAGATAAGCCTGGAACCAAAAGAGCAAAAAACATAAAAAGAAGATAACAAACAAAAAATACAAAAGCTCATTAAGCCATGTTATAGAAGTGTTGGCATGCATACTTCCTTTGGTAATACCTCAACAAAGAAATTCCTGCGGATAAATCTTTTCGAACTGAGAAAGGTCGGACCTTCAATCATGAAAATCCTATTTTTGTGGATACCCAAATGGACCAAGAAGCAATGGCTATGAATTCCATAAAGAAATGCACACCTATCTTCTTTTTCATGGTAGTGAAAGCCTCCATGAATGACAGATTAGGTTCCCTTTGTGGCCACAAAAAATAACAACATCATTGAGCGAAAAGAACAATGTAGGGGTAGCCGTGGAGTTTCTGCTCCCGAGCTAAAATGCACCCTTGCGAACAATAAAACCGGGAAAAAATAGTAAACAAAAATTCATATAATTCCATTTTTTTTACAACAAACAATGTTGAATGTTCTGCATACATAATTTTTTCACGAAGAAAAAACCTCCTAGTGCCGTGAAAAAAATTAGTGCTCCAAAAATACTATTTCTGAAAACATTTTGAGTGTTCATTTTGTTATTTTCCCAGACCTCGACGAATATGATTTCATCATGAAAGTTCACACACAGGAAAAAATTAAGCAATGTTTGTTGTAAAAAAACTCAGGTTTTCTGAGTTTGTTTTCTGTTATTTATCACTGTTCATAAAGGAGCATTTGAGCTCAGGATAAGAAGGGCACTTTCGAGTGTAGGGTTTCTTCTTAGGAACATTTCAGAGTATAAAAATTGTAACTTTGTAGGACAAAGTTCTTTCTAGACCATATGTTTCTTGCATGGAGGTATCGAGGTGGGTATCGCGGCTTTCGTGGAGGTAGAGGTGGTGCCAAGCGGCCATCCAATACCGCCAGCGACCGCCGCCGCCGCCGGTCTCTGTTGATGCCGCGGTCTCCATGGAAACGGGTCCGTCGCCGGAGGTGAGGGAGGTGGCTCAGAATCTGTCTGGTGAGGCCATGGCGGTGGTGACTGCCCTTGCTGCTACAAACTTGCCGGCGGCTGAGCCAACTGGGACGAAGGGTCGGGAATAGGCTAATGACAAATCTTCTGACAAGCCCGATGGTGAGAGGGCTGCCAAGTGGGCTCACAAGAAAGAAAAAAATGTTGTGTTACCGGTGCGGTGAACAGGGGCACTTCATTGCTGAATGCACCACGGAGTTATGCGACACTTGTCTCAAACCGGCGCACGACTCGGGTGAGTGCCTGTTGTTATTGCAGCCAATGCCGACAGTCACCATCTATGGGGTCTGTTGCGCTGAGTTGATGTTCTTTGAGTCCCTGATGTCTACTACACAAGCTTCTTCTTGTAGACGTTGTTGGGCCTGCAAGTGCACAGGTTTGTAGGACAGTAGCAAATTTCCCTCAAGTGGATGACCTAAGGTTTATCAATCCGTGGGAAACGTAGGATGAAGATGGTCTCTCTCAAACAACCCTGCAACCAAATAACAAAAAGTCTCTTATGTCCCCAACACACCCAATACAATGGTAAATTGTATAGGTGCACTAGTTCGGCGAAGAGATGGTGATACAAGTGCAAAATAGATAGTAGATATAGGTTTTTGTAATCTGAAATAATAAAAACAGCAAGGTAACTAATGATAAAAGTGAGCGTAAACGGTATTGCAATGATAGGAAACAAGGCCTAGGGTTCATACTTTCAGTAGTGCAAGTTCTCTCAACAATAATAACATAGATAGATAATATAACAATCCCTGAACATGCAACAAGGAGTCACTCCGAAGCCACTAATAGCGGAGAACAAACATAGAGATTATGGTAGGGTACGAAACCACCTCAAAGTTATTCTTTCGGATCAATCTATAAAGGAGTTCGTACTATAATAACACCTTAAGACACAAATCAACCAAAACCCTAATGTCACCTAGATACTCCATTGTCACCTCAAGTATCCGTGGGCATGATTATACGATATGCATCACACAATCTCAGATTCATCCAACCAACATAAAAGTACTTCAAAGAGTGCCCCAAAGTTTCTACCGGAGAGTCAAGAACGTGTGCCAACCCTATGCATAGGTTCCCAATGTCATGAAACCCGCAAGTTGATCACCAAAACATACATCAAGTGTTCTCATAAAAGACTCAATCCGATAAGATAACTTCAAAAGGGGAAACTCAATTCATCATAAGATCCAACTACAATAGCAAAGCTCGGGATACATCAAGATCGTGCCATAGAGGGAACACGAGAGAGAACACGAGAGAGAGAGAGATCAAACACATAGCTACTGGTACATACCCTCAGCCCCGAGGGTGAACTACTCCCTCCTCGTCATGGATAGCACCAGGATGATGAAGATGGCCTCCGGTGATGGGATCCCCCTCCAGCAGGGTGCCGGAACAGGGTCCCGATTGGTTTTTGGTGGCTACAGAGGCTTGCGGCGGCGGAACTCCCGATCTATTTTCTGTTCTGGAAGTTTTAGGGTACATAGGTATATATGGGTGCCAGGGGTACGTCAGTGGACCTCTGGGGTGCTCACGAGGCAGGGGGCGCACATAGGGGGGGTGGGCGCCCCCCCACCCTTGTGGGCAGCCTGGGACTCCTCTAACGTGCACTCCAAGTCTATCAAGTTGCTTTCCTTCCAAAAATAACTTCTCCAGTTGATTTCGTTCCGTTTTGACTCCGTCTGATATTCCTTTTCCTCGAAACACTGAAATAGGCATAAAACAGCAAATCTGGGCCGGGCCTCCGGTTAATAGGTTAGTCCCAAAATAATATTAAAGTGGATAATAAAGCCCAATATTGCCTAAAACAGTAAATAAAGTAGCATGGAGCAATAAAAAATTATAGATACGTTGGAGACGTATCAAGCATCCCCAAGCTTAATTCCTGCTCGTCCTCGAGTAGGTAAATGATAAAAAAGAATTTTTGATGCGGATTGATACTTTGGCATAATTTCAATGTAAATCTTCTTAACTGTGGCATGAATATTCAGATCCGAAAGATTCAAGACAAAAGTTCATATTGACACAAAAATAATAATACTTCAAGAATACTAGTCAAAGCAATCATGTCTTCTGTAAATAACATGGCAAAAGAAAGTTCATCCCTACAAAATCATATAGTTAGGCTATGCTTCATTTTCGTCACACAAAGATGTTCCCAACTTCTATACCCCCGATGACAAGCCAAGCAATTGTTTCATACTCAAATAATCTCAAACTTTTTCAACCTTCACGCAATACATGAGTGCGAGCCATGGATATAGCACTATGGGTGGAATAGAATATGATGATGGGGATTGTGTGGAGAAGACAAAAAGGAGAAAGTCTCACATTGACGAGGATAATCAACGGGCTATGGAGATGCCCATCAATTGATGTCAACATGAGGAGTAGGGATTGCCATGCAACGGATGCACTAGAGCTATGAATGCTCAAGAAAAGAAAACTAGTGGGTGTGCATCCAACTCGATTGCTCACGAAGACCTAGGGCATTTGAGGAACCCATCGTAGGAATATACAAGCCAAGTTCTATAATGAAAAATTCCCACTAGTATGAAAAAGACAACTTATGAGACTCACTATATGAAAAACATGGTGCTACTTTGAAGCACAATATATGAGACTCACTACATGAAGAACAAGGTGCTACTTTGAAGCACAAGTGTGGAAAAAGAGATAGTAGCATTGCCCTTTTTATTTTTTATTTTTTGGGCCTTTCTTTTTTTGGGCCTTTCCTTTTTTTGGGCCTTTCTTTTTCTTTTTTTTTGATTGGGCAATGCTCTAATAATGATGATCATCACACTTCTATTGATTACAACATAAGGATTACAACTCGAAACTAGAACAAGATATGACTCTATATGAATGCCTCCGGTGGTGTACCGGGATGGTGCAATGAATCAAGAGTGACATGTATGAAAAGTAATGCATGGTGGCTTTGCCACAAATACGATGTCAACTACATGATCATGCAATGGCAATATGACAAAAGTAATGTATGTCATGATGATGATGAACGGAACAGTGGAAAGTTGCATGGCAATATATCTCGGAATGGCTATGGAAATGCCATGATAGGTAGGTATGGTGGCTGTTTTGAGGAAGATATAAGGAGGTTTATGTGTGATAGAGCGTATCGTATCACGGGGTTTGGATGCACCGGCGAAGTTTGCGCCAACTCTCAAGGTGAGAAAGGGCAATGCACGGTACCGAAGAGGCTAGCAAGGGTGGAAAGGTGAGAGTGCGTATAATCCATGGACTCAACATTAGTCAAAAGAACTCATATACTTATTGCAAAAATTTAGAAGTCATCAAAAATCAAGTACTACACGCATGCTCCTAGGGGGATAGATTGGTAGGAAAAGACCATTGCTCGTCCCCGACCGCCACTCATAAGGATGCACAAGCCAGGTACACTTCATGTTTCAAATTTGTTACACAACTTTAACCATACGTGCATGCTATGGGACTTGCTAACTTCAACACAAGCATTCTTTGAATTCACAATTACCCAACTAGCACGACTTTGATATTATCACCTCCATATCTCAAAACAATTATCAAGCATCAAACTTATCTTAGTATTCAACTCACTCAAAAGAAAGTTTCACATATCTTGAATATCAAGTATATTAATATTAAGCAAATTACCATGCTATTAACGACTCTCAAAATAATCTAAGTGAAGTATGAGAGTTCATCTATTTCTTCAAAATAAAACTACCACCATGCTCTAAAAGGTATAACTGATGCACTAGAGCAAATGACAAACTACTCCGAAAGATATAAGTGAAGGTCAATGAGTAGCTAAATAATTATGCAACTATGCGAAGACTCTCTCTCATTTAATAATTTCAGATCTTGATACTTTATTCAAACAGCAAGAAAAGCTAAAGAAAATGACAATGCAAGGATAGCACAACTCATGTGAAGAAGCAAAAACTTAGGCTCAACCGATACTAACCGATAGTTGTTGAAGAAGAAAGGTGGGATGCCTACCGGGGCATCCCCAAGCTTAGATGCTTGATACTTCTTGAAATATCATCTTGGGGTGCCTTGGGCATCCCCAAGCTTGAACTTTTGTGTCTCCTTAATTCCTCTCATATCATGGCTTCTCTATTTCTCAAAAAGCTTCATTCACAACAAACTCAACAAGAACTCGTGAGATAGGTTAGTATAAACCAATGCAAAACCTTACCATCTTCTACTGTAACAAATCACTAAAATTATTATTGAACATTGCATACTAAATGTCTCTGCATATTTAATACTCCTATCCTCAAATAGAATCATTAATTAAGCAAACATATGCAAACAATGCAATCATAACAGCAATCTGCCAAAACAGTACAGTCTGAAAAGAATGCAAGAGTATCAATACTTCCCTGACTCCAAAAATTATGAACTAAAATTCCCACTGTAATAAATTTATCATAGCTCATCATGCAAAAGGTTTCATCATTATATCACTCTCTGACTTTTCTAGGGAATTTCTGCAACAGCGGTAAACTTTCTGTTTTTCAAACAGCAACATGTATACTAGCAAAATAAGCATGGCAAAGGCTATCCTTGACTTCTTTATTGAAACTAAAGATGCAAAACATTAATCTAAACAATAGAAAGCAAATACTAACAAAATAAAATGACGCTCCAAGCAAAACACATATCATGTGGTGAATAAAAATATAGCTCCAAGTAAAGTTACCGATGGTACGAAGACGAAAGAGGGGATGCCTTCCGGGGCATCCCCAAGCTTAGGCTCTTGATTATCCTTGAATATCTTGGGGTGCCATGGGCATCCCCAAGCTTAGGCTCTTACCACTCCTTATTCCATAGTCCATCGAATCTTTACCCAAAACTTGAAAACTCCACAACACAAAACTCAACAGAAAACTCGTAAGCTCCGTTAGTATAAGAAAGTAAAACAACCACTTAGTTACTGTGATGAACTCATTCTAAATTCATATTGGTGTAATATCTACTGTAATTCAACTTATCTATGGTTCATACCCTCCGATACTACTCATAGATTCATCAAAATAAGCAAACAACACATAGAAAACAGAATCTGTCAAAAACAGAACAGTCTGTAGTAATCTGTATCAAACGTATACTTCTGGAATTACCAAAATTCTACCAAATTAGGAAGTCCTAAGCAATTAGTTTACCAATCCATAGCAAAAATAATCAGATCAGAAGCACGTTTCTGTGAATTAACAAAACTAATTTACTGGGTGCAAAAGTTTCTGATTTTCAGCAGGATCAACACAACTATCACCAAAAGCCATCCTAAAGGTCTTACTTGGCACTTTATTGAAACAAAAGCTATAAAACATGATTACTACAGTAGCATAATCATGCGGACACATAAAAACAGTAAGGATAAATATTGGGTTGTCTCCCAACAAGCGCTTTTCTTTAATGCCTTTCTAGCTAGGCATGATGATGACAATGATGCTCACATAAAAGATAAGAATTGAAACATAATGGGAACATCATGAAGCATATGACTAGCACATTTAAGTCTAACCCACCTCCTATGCATAGGGATTTTGTGAGCAAACAACTTATGGGAACGATAATCAGCTAGCATAGGAAAGTAAAACAAGCATAGCTTCAAAATTTTAAGCACATAGAGAGGAAACTTGATATTATTGCAATTCCTAAAAGCATATATTCCTCCCTCATAATAATTTTCAGTAGCATCATGAATGAATTCAACAATATAACCAGCACCTAAAGCATTCTCTTCATGATCTATAAGCTTAGAAATTTTATTACTCTCCACATAAGCAAAATTCTTCTCATCAATAGTAGTGGGAGTATCATAAGAGACTTGAACACTAAAAATTGTTTCCACATTAAAAGAGTAATGTTCAGAAAAAGGGTAATCATAATCATGACAAGATTTGTAAATATAATCATCACTACTTTTTATAGCATAAGTTTAATCACAATAATCATCATAAGTAGCAACTTCGTTCTCATCATAATCGATTGAAACCTCTCCCAAGATAGTGGAATCACTAAATAAAGTTGACACTCTTCCAAATCCACTTTCATATTCATCACAATAAGATTCAACATCCTCCAAAATACTGGGATCACTACTTCCTAAAGTTGACTCTCTTCCGAACCCACTTTCATCAATATAATCATCATAGGTAGGAGGCATGCTATCATCATAACAACTTTGCTGTGGGGTGTAAGCCCTGCAGTCTTCAAGGTCAAAAAAACAACTTTGCATATCAAAACTTGGGATGCCAAAAATATCATCTTCAGTAAACATAGCACCCCCAAGCTTGGACAAACATTAATTCCAGCAACTATATTCTCAAATATTTCATCCCAATCAAACATAGCTTCCCCAAGCTTGGGCCCTTTCATATCATAAGCATAATCACTCTCATCATTAAAAATATTGATCGCACCAATAGTATAGCAATTATCATCATCACAATGAGTAGTAGGAGCAACATCATTTGGGAGGGATACCTTTTTACCTTTGTTGCTCCTTCTTTTCTTTTTCTTCTTCACATTATGTGTAGGTTCAACCTTCCTCTTTGAGCTCCTTATTGATGAAATTGGTTGAATAGAAAGCTCCTCCTTGTTACCTGATTCATCATAAGAAATAATAGGAGGAGATTGGGAAGCCTCTTCCCTTTCATTAGTATTCTCATCATCTTCCATTTGCTTTCTTTTCTTTAGGTAATTGGCAATATAAGGATTTTCAATGCAATTCACCGCACAATACATATAAATTTCTTCTAGATCAAAATGAAGAATTCTATCAAGGGCAAATTCTGGAATAATCTTAGTTATACGTTTTATTTCTTCATAACCCAAGAGCAAACTAAGCTCATTATGATGTGCAAGGGAAATCAAGTCATCACAATTTTTGGACACGATACGATCATGAAACAATTTGCATTGGGTACTAAAATGATCACATTCATTGCAAAGTTCACAAGTATGGCTAAGAAAAAATAAATTTTCAGCACATGCATCTAGCCATTCTTGCAACCATTTAGTTTCTAAGTACTTATGCCTCTTGCAATATCTATATTCCCTATTTGGTGTGTCCTTACAAGCCCAATGCACTCCACAAAAATTGACATGCTTATAGGAGGCATTTTCATCATAACTAGTGCAATCATCATTAGCATCATGGATATTCAAAGAATTCGTACTAACAACATTGCAATCATGCTCATCATTCAAATATTTAGTGACAAACAATTTAGAGATTTCTTCTTCTAGCACTTGAGCACAATTATCCTTTCCATCATACTCACGAAAGATATTAAAAAGGTGAAGCGTATGAGACAAATTTAACTCCATTTTTTGTAGTTTTCTTTTATAAACTAGACTAGTGCTAAAACAAGAAACAAAAAGATTCGATTGCAAGATCTAAAGATATACCTTCACTTACCTAGCCTCCCCGGCAACGGCGCCAGAAAAGAGCTTGATGTCTACTACACAACCTTCTTCTTGTAGACGTTGTTGGGCCTGCAAGTGCACAGGTTTGTAGGACAGTAGCAAATTTCCCTCAAGTGGATGACCTAAGGTTTATCAATCCATGGGAGGCGTAGGATGAAGATGGTCTCTCTCAAACAACCCTGCAACCAAATAACAAAAAGTCTCTTGTGTCCCCAACACACCCAATACAATGGTAAATTGTATAGGTGCACTAGTTCGGCGAAGAGATGGTGATACAAGTGCAAAATAGATAGTAGATATAGGTTTTTGTAATCTGAAATAATAAAAAACAGCAAGGTAACTAATGATAAAAGTGAGCGTAAACGGTATTGCAATGATAGGAAACAAGGCCTAGGGTTCATACTTTCAGTAGTGCAAGTTCTCTCAACAATAATAACATAGATAGATAATATAACAATCCCTGAACATGCAACAAAGAGTCACTCCGAAGCCACTAATAGCGGAGAACAAACGTAGAGATTATGGTAGGGTACGAAACCACCTCAAAGTTATTCTTTCGGATCAATCTATAAAAGAGTTCATACTAGAATAACACCTTAAGACACAAATCAACCAAAACCCTAATGTCACCTAGATACTCCATTGTACCTCAAGTATCCGTGGGCATGATTATACGATATGCATCACACAATCTCAGATTCATCCAACCAACATAAAAGTACTTCAAAGAGTACCCCAAAGTTTCTACCGGAGAGTCAAGAACGTGTGCCAACCCCTATGCATAGGTTCCCAATGTCACGAAACCCGCAAGTTGATCACCAAAACATACATCAAGTGTTCTCATAAAAGACTCAATCCGATAAGATAACTTCAAAAGGGGAAACTCAATTCATCACAAGAGAGTAGAGGGGGAGAAACATCATAAGATCCAACTACAATAGCAAAGCTCGGGATACATCAAGATCGTGCCATAGAGGGAACACGAGAGAGAGATCAAACATATAGCTACTAGTAGATACCCTCAGCCCCGAGGGTGAACTACTCCCTCCTCGTCATGGATAGCGCCAGGATGATGAAGATGGCCTCCGATGATGGGATCCCCCTCCAGCAGGGTGCCAGAACAGGGTCTCGATTGGTTTTTGGTGGCTACAGAGGCTTGCGGCGGCGGAACTCCCGATCTATTTTCTGTTCTGGAAGTTTTAGGGTACGTAGGTATATATGGGTGCCAGGGGTACGTCGGTGGACCTTCGGGGTGCTCACGAGGCAGGGGGGCGTGCCCAGGGGGGTTGGCGCACCCCCACCCTCGTGGGCAGCCCGAGACTCCCCTAACGTGCACTCCAAGTCTATCAGGTTGCTTTCCTTCCAAAAATAACTTCTCCATTTGATTTCGTTCCGTTTTGACTCCGTCTGATATTCCTTTTCCTCAAAACACTGAAATAGGCATAAAACAACAAATCTGGGCTGGGCCTCCGGTTAATAGGTTAGTCCCAAAAATAATATTAAAGTGGATAATAAAGCCCAATATTGCCTAAAACAGTAAATAAAGTAGCATGGAGCAATAAAAAATTATAGATACGTTGGAGACGTATCAGTCCCCCATAGCTGCTGCTATCTCGGACACGCCGCAAAATTTGTCTAAGGGAGTGGTCAAAGTCACTAAGGGTTTTTTGTCCGAGGCTCAGATTATGCAGAGGTTGAATGAGCTTGCTCCAAGGAATTCTCAATGGGAGCTTATTAGGCTTGAGGATAATTTGTACAAGGTTGACTTTCCTTCGGCAGAAGAGTTGAAGAAACTCCTTAAGTTTGGTATTGCTCGCGTGCCCGGTACAGAGTGCATCCTAGATTTTGATGCTTGGAAGCAAACAGAACCAAAGGGCACACCTTTATCTCAGGTTTGGGTATGATTCTCTGGGGCACCATCTAAGCCTCTCAATGATGCTAGAGTGATCTGCAGTCTTGGGACGCTTATTGGTAAGACAGAGCGTGTGGATATGCCTTTTACCCATGCGCATGGGGTGGCAAGGTTGCTCGTGAGTGTCGTGGATATTGAGCCTATACCGGATGTGGTCATATGGACACATGCTGGTAAGATGTATAACCTGGAGATTGAGTTAGAGGACGCTGAAATGTTTTAGGAGGCTCTACAGGGAGGTGGGGATGTGGACATGTCTGATAAGGATGATGGTTTGGGTAATCAGGAAAAGGGAGATGATTCTGGTTCTCGGGATGGTTCTCGTTCGGCGGGTGGAAAAGCCACCCTCAGACGCCGGAGAAGGGTGCGGTGTTGTCTTCTTCTGCACCTGTGCACTCTTTGAGATTTGGGTCTTTCGGGTCGTCATTCGCGCCTCCTCGTCTCTGGGGTGATCGGGTGGAGAGTGATGATGCTTCTGAGCTTGTGTTGCCGCCTATCCCTTTGGTCTCCCTTCCTATAGAGGCGTCCCCGACTGTGGAGTTGGGGGGTGTCTCTGGCCATAGCTCTAGGCCGGCAATGGGGGAGGAGGTGCAGCTGGACTTTGTTGGGTAGGAGGCCCAGGCGAGCCCATATCTGCCAGCGGTGCACGCGCTTACGACTCCGACGAGGCGTCTGGAGGGCTCCCCGACACAGATGAGTCATGGGCAGGAGGCTCACGATTCACCTGCGCATAGCCCGGTTGCTACACCGGCACCTTCTTCACCGACACCATAGATGCGGGGGTGCCTCTGACGTTGGTGGGGCCTGTGGGAGGAGGATCTAGAGGCGCCATACCTTCCTCCTTACCTTCACCGGGGCCTACCAGGCAGGACACATCTGTGGAGATGGTCTAGTCGCCGCAGGTGTGGACTACAGAGGAGGTGATTGTGTCCAGCGGACACCAGGACTCGGTGACGACTAGCAGGCATGTCAATAGCCGGGTCCAGGACCAGCCAGATGCCGATGACTTTCAGCTTGGACGAGCTATGAGGGCCCGCCCAAAGATTTAGTTCACCTTTCTAGGTATTTCAGTTTCAGGCTTGCATTATTTCTAGAGGCCCAAAGATTCAGTTCAACTTTCTAGGTATTTTAGTTTCAGGCTTGCATTATTTCTAGAGGCCCAAAGATTAAGTTCCCAGTCAGCGGCAAGCGGCCCTGCTACCCATGCCGGTGTCGACCTCAACTCGCAAGGGCCAGTGTCGGAGGGGTTCCCGGGGCTTGGGCTCTATAGAGCCTTCCTCCAGAGCGACGATGGCGAGCTCCTCCCTCGGTGCGTGAGGGGCTCCGGGCTCCCTCCCTATCGTGAATGACTTCCGTGATGAGTTAGCTCATGCTTTGTTTCATGGAGTGTTTTTTGTGAAGCTTGATTGACGACTTGTATGTTTAAGTGGGATATCTCATTTGTGTGGACAAAGTAAAAATTATCATGTTTTGCAAGCTAAGGGACGTCGGGACCCAAACAAGTATGTTAGTTAATAAGCAATGTTCTATTATGCATTTTTCTGAAAATGAGATTATTAGTAAGGCAAATGACATAGGTGTCTCACTGGGGTCTAATGGAAAAGAAATTGCTAAATCGGTTAATGACATTTTAGACTTAGTGGCTGAGAGAGCTTCAGAGTTAATCCGAGCGTTAGCGGCTATCAAACCTATGTCAGATACTGATATTAATAACATGGGCATTTCTTCGCTAGAGAAATTCTGTGACGGAATGTTGCCTACTACGGATGCCGGAGGAGAGGCGGGAGATGAGGAGTCTGAGGGTCCTGTTGGCCTCTCGCCTTTGGTGGCGTAGGTACAACTGACCCAAAATAGTGGTGACGAGGAGTTGATACTGGATAAACCTAAACATTTCTGGAAGAGGAAGATCTATCCAATGTCGGTGGTCCGTAGAAGTGTGAGAGTGAAGGTCAAGAAAAAAAATCCATGACGAAGTATGAAAGGGATCTTTTGGAATAGCAGAGGTCTAGCAGACTTGGCTAAGAAACGATCCCTGGCTGAAACAACCATAGAAGATAATCTAGATTTCATCGCACTTCTTGAAACTGGTAAAGATAACTTCACTTCACAATTCCTCGGTTCTCTTACTGGTGGAATTGATTTCGACTGGCACTGCCTACCGCCTAGAGGACGGTCGGGTGGGATTCTATTGGGGGTAAAGTGTGAAACACTCGAGGTTCTAAACATAGTAAGAGGAGACTATAATGTTAAATTCTGGGTAAGGTCTAAATTGGATGGATTCTGATGGGCCTTAGTGGCGGTATATGGCGCAGCCCAACCCGAATTTAAACCTGATTTTCTAGCAGACCTGGTTAGGATTTGTGGGTATGAGAGGCTACCAATTCTAGTGGGAGGTCACTTCAACATCATTAGGAGGAAATAAGAAAATAATAAGGATCATTTTGACGGGCGGCGGTCCTTTATGTTCAATATGATCATTGGAAGTCTCAATCTCAGAGAGATAGAGCTCACGGGTAGACAGTTTACTTGGGCAAACTCTCTTTCCACTCCTACGTCTGAGAACTTGACAGGGTTCTAGCAAGTGTGGAATGGGAACAGATATACCCTCTGGTATCGGTGCACATGATGCAGAGAGGAATTTCCGACCCCACGCCCCTGTTAGTTGACTCGGGAGAAGCAACACATATTGGCAATAAGAATAATTTCTCTTTCGAAATAAGTTGGTTCAAAAAAGCAGGTTTTTTAGAAATGTTTACGAGACAATGGGCGAGGCCTATCACGGGTAGGTCCAGTATGGAGCGCTGGCGGAACAAGATTCGGCACCTGAGACAATTTTTGAGGGGTTTGGGCCAGAAATGAGAGTGGGATTTATAAACAAGAGAAAGATCGGCTTATCCAGTTGATTTAGACGCTAGATTTGAGAGTATAAACAATTCTACTGGACGAGACAGAGCAAACTGTTAAGTCTGAAGCCGAGTTGAAACTGCGGGTTTTGCTTAGGGAAGAGGAAATGAAATGGGTCTTATGTGCTAAGGTTCTTAAAGTCATCCAAGGGGATGACAACACTCAATTCTTTCATATGATTGCAAATGGCAAACATAGGAAAAAGAAAATTATCCATCTTGAGCAAGATGAGGGAACAACGGTGGACAACGTGGTGGCCCTAGACGAGCATGTAATCGAGGATATTCCTCAATTAAGGTCAGATGAAATTATCTGCACCTTTTACTGAGAAGGAGGTTGTCAGCATTCTGGGAACAGGGGCCCCAGACTTGCCTACCTGCGGCCTGCGGCGTGGCTCCACCAGTGGCTCAGTACGGCCCGTCTTCATCAACCAAACACTCAAGACCCTCGCGAGGGGCCAAGCCTTGCGGGGCGGATGACGCAAGGCCTCCTCAGGAGCGGCCTCACCAGACAGGCTCATGAGGAGGCGGTGAGATCAAGGCAAAGGGTACCTCGCGAGGTCCCTGTGATGCAAGCCATGACGACTAAGGCCAGGCGGGCGCCAGCGCATGCAGTGTCCTCGTTTCCCCTTTGGTGCTAAGGGGGCAAGTGCGGGCGCGGAGTACCGAGGCATCAGGCAAAGGTTTCCATATCGGTGCAACAAGACCAAGACCAGCAGGACGGCAGGACAAAGGTCATCGTGGAGCCCAAGACGGCGTCATCACCAGTGCCTTTGACAAGCGAAGACCACCTTTAGTCAGGATAACTTGTACTAGCTGTCCCCTTTCGAATTGGCCGTTGTTGGATCCCTTCCCGCTCAATATTTGGGGAGAGGACCAGGGCCTCTATAAATAGGACTAGCCAGCACAGTAAAAGGCGGATCACTTCCTCCCCGAGCAACCCACCAAGCACAAGAACACCTCTCCTCATGAGGCTGTTCTTCCTTTGTACTGTTCATCATCAGCCCAAGAGGCAATCCACCACCACCACATAGGAGTAGGGTATTACACCACAACGGTGGCCCGAACCTGTATAAATCTTGTGTCTCTTGTGCTGTGAGTTCATCGAGCTAGCTTAGAGATCGCGGCGAGGCTGAGGGCGTGTTTCGGTAGGGGGAAATCTTCATGCGCACCCCAGTGTTCGAACCTTAAGGGTTTTGCCGGAACCCGATATCCGACATTTGGCGTGCTAGGTAGGGGTGTGCCGGAGCTCTTCCTTCTATCGACACGCACTACGCCAACACCGCACTTCGCCCTCATGGCGTACATCACGCTTCCGGCTCCGGCGACCGACACCAGTGCTGGGGCCAGGGGGCTCCGAGCCTTGGTCCCCGCCTTGCGGCAGGTGCAGTGGCCGCACAAGTTCAAGCCAGAGATGTCGCCGCGCTACGACGGCGTGACGGACCCGGCGGTTTTCCTGTCGGCGTATGAGGAGGCTGTCCTCAAGGCCGGGGCGACGACAAGGTCATGGCCAACTGGTTTCCCATGGCCCTTACTGGTGTCCCACGCACATGGTTGCTCAACCTACCAGCTTCTTCCGTGGCCTCCTGGGAGGAGCTGCGCGACCTCTTCCTCGCCCACTACACGGTGCCGGTGCCCCCGGTCGTCGCAGCGCTCCTGGGCGGCTTGCAGGCGCCACCCTCGGACCGCCACGCCAAGCCGTTCTTTTGCTAGATCAGCACCACGCTCGCGCGGCAAGGAGCTCCCCCGGGTTGGGTGGCGCCCAAGGCCGACCTGACCTTCAACTCAGAAGATCACCCCGTTAACACCGCCTGCTCGGGTGTGCTCCCGATGCTCTGCATGCCCACCATCTGCCAGGTGGCCGTCACCAAAACCCTCATCGACGGTGGTGCCGGCCTCAACGAGCTCTCGATGGAGGCCTTCAGCCTCCTCCACATACCGCTGGAGCGGCTCCGACCCAGCAAGCCCTTCTCGGGCGTCGGTGGCGGTTCCTCCAGTTCCTTGGGGCAGATCCGCCTTCATGTGATCTTCGGCACCCGCGACAACTACCGCACAGAGCTGGTCGACTTCGACTTTGCTCACATCAGCCTCCCGTACAATGCCATCCTCGGATACCCTACCATGGCTCAGTTCATGGCAGCAACCCATCCGGCCTACAACCTCATGAAGATGCCCAGGAGCAGCGGCGTCCTCACCATTGCTGGAGATACCAAGGAGGCTCTGCTGGTGCTCAAGCTGGCCGTCAAGGCCGCCGCGGTGGCACAACCCATCGACGCGGACGCCTCCTAGGCCAAGTAAGCTGCACCGACCAAAAAGAAGCAGCTATTCACGTAGGATAAGGCGGAGACCAAGCAGGTGCCAGTTGAGGAAGACGGGTCCTCGGGAGCCACCTTCACCATAGGTGCTGACCTCGACCCTGACCAAGAGGAGGCGCTTGTGAAATTCTTGCACGCGAACAAGGAGGTGTTCGCGTGGGAACCCAATCAGCTAGTGGGGGTCCCAAGGGAGGTGATTGAGCATCACCTGAATGTGTGCCCCAATGTACGCCCTGTGAGGCAGAAGGCGAGGCGGCAGTCCATGGAGAAGCAGGCCTTCATCGTCCAAGAAACCCGCAAGCTGGAGGCAGCAGGTGTCATTCACGAGGTTCGCTACCCCGAATGGCTGGCAAACCCCGTTGTCGTGCCAAAAGGGGAGGGGGGAGGAGAGCATGTGCGTCGACTTCACCAACCTCAACAAGGCCTGCCCCCAAGATTCGTTCCCGCTTCCCCGCATCGACCAGATCGTCGACTCCACCGCCGAGTGCGACCTGCTTTGTTTCCTGAATGCATTTTCAGGCTATCACCAGATCAAGATGGTTGTGGAAGACGTAAGAAGGCAGCCTTCCTGACCCCATGTGGGGTATACTGCTACACTTGCATGCTGTTCGGATTGCGCAACATGGGCGCGACCTTCCAACGGCTGATGCACATCGCCTTGGGTCGGCAGCTCGGGAAGAACGCCAAGGCTTACGTCGACGACATTGTGGTGAAGTCTCGGGAGGCAAGGACCTTAATCCAGGACTTAGAGGAGACCTTTGCGAGCCTTCGCCAAGTAGACCTGCGTCTCAACCTAGAGAAGTGCGTGTTTGGCGTCCCTTCAGGCAAGCTGATGGGCTTCCTCGTGTCCCACAGGGGGATCGAGGCCAACCCGGAGAAGGTTAAGGCAATTGAAGACATGAGTCCATCGCAGACCCTCAGAGAAATACAGAAGCTCACCGGTCGTGTGACTGCGTTAGGGCGCTTCATCTCCAAGTTGGGGGAGCGCGCCCTACCGTCCTTCAAGCTGATGAAGAAAAAGGGCCCATTTGAGTGGACACAGTTGGCCGACCAAGCGTTTCAAGACCTCAAGAAATACCTGACCAGCCCTCCTATGATGGTGGCGCCACGCCCTCTTGAGCCCCTGGTGATCTACCTTGTCGCCACGCCCTACTCCGCCAGCGGAACTCTGGTGGCGGTTCGGGAGGAGTGCCAATCTAAGGCCACATCCCGCCCAACTACAGCCTCAGCCGGGGCGACACAAGACCAGGAAGGCCTCACGAGGACCACAACAACAGCAGCAGGGGACCAAGCTAACAGGAAGATGCCCTCAGAGCTGAGGAGGCCCCACCAAGTAACCAGGCGCTGGGGGCTCCATTATCTCAGGAAGTGCCTCAACCTCCGGAAGATACAGAACACGTCAGCGCACCCACCCTCGTCGAGCATCCGGTGTACTTCGTCAACACGGTGTTGCGAGATGCAAGGGCACTATACCCCATGCCTCAGAAGCTCTTACTTGTGCTCTTGGTGGCCTCGCGTAAGCAGCGGTACTACTTTCAAGGTCACCCTATCAAGGTCGTCTCGGCCTACCCATTGGAAAGGGTGCTCAGGAGCCCCAACTCTTCTAGGAGAGTCGCCAAATGGAACATCGAGCTGCAGGCATTTCAGTTGGAGTTCATTACAACCAGGGTCATCAAGGGAGCCGCACTTGCTGATTTGTGGCAGAATGGACGGACGCACCAGGGATCAAGGTGGGCGAGGATCGGTCTCTCTCCCCAGGAAGTGAGGCACCAGACGGCTGGGTCATGTATTTCGATGGTGCCTTCTCGCGACAGGGCACGGGGGCTGGTGCAGTGCTTATATCACCCACTCAGGACAAGCTCTACTACGTTGTACAACTCTGTTTCCAGCAGGGCGAGAAGGTCTCCAACAACATAGCAGAATACGAGGGCCTCATAGTAGGCCTAAAAGCTGCAGCAGTACTGGGAGTGAAGCACCTTGTCATCAAGGGCGATTCGTAACTCCTCGTCAACTTCTCCAATAAGGTGTACGAGCCGAAGGACGAGCACATGGAAGCATATCTCGCGGAAGTACACAAGATGGAGAAGCAGTTCTGGGGGCTAGAGTTGCAGCATGTGCCCCGCGACGCCAACCAAGAGGCTGATGACATTGCCAGGAGGGCATCCAAGCGGCTGCCTTAGGAGCCTGGTGTCTTCGAGGAATGACTCTTCAAGCCATCGGCCACACCACCACTTTCAAGGACGGCACAGCCTCGGGAGGAACTCCCTTTGCCACCAGCCACAGGAGCCCCGGCCTGTGGCCCGTCCTGGGGAGCACGCCTACTCTTGCCGCTGGAGCCTCAGGAGGGATGCTGGACCAAGGAATTCAAGGAATACCTGACGCAAGGGACGCTGCCGGACAAGGAGGAGGACGCGGAGCGTGTGGCCCGGCAAGCCACGACATACTGCATCCAAGACGGTGAGTTATACCGGAAGTGACCGAATGACATTTCCCTGCGTTGCATCTCCAGGGAACAAGGGAAGGAGCTGCTGGCTGATATACACGGCGGAGATTGCAGACACCACTTGTCCTCACGGACCCTCGTCGGCAAGGCATTTCGCAGTGGGTTCTACTGGCCTACGGCACTCAATGACGCAACCGAGCTGGTGAAGTTCTGTGAAGCCTGCCAATTCCACGCCAAGCAGATCCATCAGCCAGCTCAGGGCCTGCAGACCATCCCGCTCTCGTGGCCATTCGCGGTCTGGGGGCTGGATATCTTGGGCCCGTTCCCTCGAGCGCCTGGGGGCTACCGCTACCTCTACGTCTCCATCGACAAGTTCACCAAGTGGGCAGAGGTGGAAGCCGTCCGCACCATCCCAGCCGGTTCTGCGGTCAAGTTCATCAAGGGCCTCGTGAGCCGGTTTGGGGTCCCTAACCGTATCATCACCGACAATGGTTCGTAGTTCACCAGCAATCTCTTCAAAACGTATTGTGCTAACCTTGGAACGCAGATCTGCTACGCTTCGGTGGCGCACCCCCGGAGCAACGGCCAGGCCAAATGCGCCAACGTGGAGGTCCCGAGGGGCCTCAAGACCAGGACTTTCAAGAAGAAGCTAGAGGCCTGCGGCAGGGGCTGGCATGATGAGCTCCAGTCCTTGCTGTGGTCCATCCGCACTACCGCAACCAAGCCAACGGGCGAGACCCTGTTCTTCCTCGTCTACGGAGCAGAAGCGGTTCTCCCTCACGAGGCCAGGCGTCGCTCCGCGGGGGTCCTGGCGTTCGATGAGGCGCAGCAGGACGCCATGCGGGGGATGGACCTCATGCTGGGGGAGGAGCGCCGCCGTGAAGCCACGCTACGGGCGGCATGATACCAGCAGGCGCTGCGGCGGTATCACTGTCGCAGCATTCGCCCCAAAACGCTCAAGGTAGGTGACCTTGTCCTAAGGCGTGTGTTCTCCAGGGAAGGGCTGCATAAGCTCTCACCCATGTGGGAGGGCCCGTTCAAGGTCGTCCATGTCTCCAGGCCTGGTGCCGCGCGCCTGGAGACCCAGGAAGGGGTACCCATCCCGAACGCCTGGAACATCCAGCACCTCCAGAAGTTTTACCCCTGAAGAAAGGCCCTGTGCCTGTAAAGAAGGCCCAGTGCCTGTGAAGCTCACCACCCGAAGAAAGGCCCGGTGCCTGTGAAGAAGGCCTAGTGCCTGTGAAGCTCGCCGCCTGATACGTCTCCAACGTATCTATAATTTTTGATTGCTCCATGCTACTTTATCTACTGTTTTGGACTATATTGGGCTTTATTTTTCACTTTTATATTACTTTTGGGACTAACCTATTAACTAGAGGCCCAGCCCAGAATTGCTGTTTTTTGCCTTTTTCAGTATTTCGAAGAAACAGAATATCAAACGGAGCCCAAACGGAATGAAACCTTCGGGATCGTGATTTTCCAACCGAACGTGATCCAGGAGACTTGTACCCTACTCCAAGAAGCTTCCGAGGAGGTCACGAGGGTGGAGGGCGCGCCCCCCTGGGCGCACCCCCCTACCTCGTGGGCCCCTCAGAGCTCCACCGACGTACTCCTTCCTCCTATATATACCTACGTATCCCCGTATGATCAGAGGGGAGCGAAAAACCTAATTCCACCGCCGCAACCTTCTGTATCCACGAGATCCCATCTTGGGGCCTGTTCCGGAGCTCCGCCGGAGGGGGCATCCACCATGGAGGGCTTCTACATCAACACCATAGCCCCTCCGATGAAGTGTGAGTAGTTTACTTCAGACCTTCGGGTCCATAGCTAGTAGCTAGATGGCTTCTTCTCTCTTTTTGGATCTCAATACAATGTTCTCCCCCTCTCTTGTGGAGATCTATTCGATGTAGTCTTCTTTTTGCGGTGTGTTTGTTGAGACCGATGAATTGTGGGTTTATGATCCAGTATTATCTATGGAAAATATTTGAATCTTCTCTGAATTCTTTTATGTATGATTGAGTTATTTTTGCAAGTCTCTTTGAATTATCCGTTTGGTTTGGCCAACTAGATTGGTAGTTCTTGCAATGGGAGAAGTGCATGGCTTTGGGTTCAATCTTGCGGTGTCCTTACTCAGTGACAGAAAGAGTTGCAAGGCACGTATTGTATTTGCCATCGAGGATAACAAGATGGGGTTTTTATCATATTGCATGAATTTATCCCTCTACATCATGTCATCTTGCTTAAAGCGTTACTCTGTTTTTAACTTAATACTCTAGATGCATGCTGGATAGCAGTCGATGAGTGGAGTAATAGTAGTAGATGAAGAATCATTTCGATCTACTTGTCACGGACGTGATGCCTATATACATGATCATTGCCTAGATATACTCATAGCTATGCTCAATTCTGTCAATTGCTCAACAGTAATTTGTTCACCCACCGTAGAATACTTATGCTCTTGAGAGAAGCCACTAGTGAATCCTATGCCCCCCGGGTCTATTCTCATCATATCAATCTATATCTCTTTATTTACTTGCTTTGTTTTTACTTCGCCTTTACTTTTTACTTTGCATCTATCTATCAAAAATACCAAAAATATTATCTCTATCAGATCTCACTCTCGTAAGTGAACGTGAAGGATTGACAACCTCTAAGCGTTGGTTGCGAGTTGCTATCGTGTTGTGCAGGTACGAGGGACTTGCGCGTGACCTCCTACTGGATTGATACCTTGGTTCTCAAAAACTGAGGGAAATACTTACGCTACTGTGCTGCATCATCCTCTCCTCTTCGGGGAAAACCAACGCAAGCTCGAGACGTAGCAAGAAGAATTTCTGGCGCCGTTGCCGGGGAGGCTTACGCAAAAGTCAACATACCAAGTAGCCATCACAATCCCTATCTCTCGCATTACATTATTTGCCATTTGCCTCTCGTTTTCCTCTCCCCCACTTCACCCTTGCCGTTTTATTTGCCCTCTCTTTCCCAATCTCCTCCCCTCTTTCCGTTGCCTTTTCCTCGTCCGTTTGTTTGCTCGTGTGTTGGATTAGATGCTTATTTATTCCTAAACAAAGAAGCCAATATCTATGGATCCTGATCCGCTTGCCAATCTTTTTAAGAGATCTAGTTATGATGAACCAATTCCTAGTGATTTGGATGCACTAGATTATCTTTATAAGCTTTTGCCTAAAATCCGGAGATCTGAAAATTGTGATGAAGTGCTTCATGATAGATCTTTAAATAAAAATCATGATTGCAATGATTTTATGATAAATTCTATTGATGTAAATTATGCTAATAATATGCAAAACCCTAAGCTTGGGGATGCTAGTTTTGCCATGCCTACTACTTATTGCAATGAGCATGATTGGGGTGATTCTTCTTATGATCTTGAAAATTTATTTAAGCCCCATGATGAATATGAGATTAACAATAGTTTTTGCAATAATATTAAAAGTGGGTTTGGAAGAGTGTCAACTTTACATCCCACATATTTGGAGAATGTTCAATCTTATGGTATTTTTGATAGAAGTGGGTTTGGAGAGGTCATGACTTTAGTTAATGATAATCCCACTATTTTGGAAGAGTGTCAACTTTACATGCATGTGGATCATGTTGAGAATATGTTATGTGATAGCTATTTTGTTGAATTTGCTTATGATCCTACATGTAATTATTATGAGAAAGGAAATTATGGTTGTAGAAGTTTTCATGTTACCAAATTACCTCTCGTCATGTTGAGATTGCTATCGTCTCTTTCTTCTTCCTTGCATATGCTAGTTTTTGCTTGCCTTGCAAATTTGTTTGCTTATAATATGCCTATGCATGGGAATTATGTTAGACTTAGATGCGTTTGTCACGTGTTTCATGATGCTCTCTTTGCGCTTCAATTCTTGTCTTTCATGTGAGCATCATTAGAATTATCAATGCCTAGCTAAAAGGCTTTAAAGAAAAGCGCTTGTTGGGAGACAACCAAATATTCTTCCTTGCTGTTACTCAATAAATAATCCATCTACCTTCTGTTTGGATGTGGTTTTATGATTAATTTAGTGTTTGTGCCAAGTAGGACCTATAGGATAACCTACGATGATAGTTGATTTGATTCTGCTGAAAAACAGAAACTTTAGCGCTCACGAAATTAGCTGCCATTTTTTTACTGGAGAGTGCTTTTGCGTTGATTCGTTTTGCTGCTGATCAACAAACAAATTGTCCAGGACTTCCTATTTTGGTAGAATTTTTAGAGTTCCAGAAGTTTGCGTTAGTTACAGATTACTACAGACTGTTCTGTTTTTGACAGATTCTGTTTTTCGTGTGTTGTTTGCTTATTTTGATGAATCGATGGCTAGTAAATTAGTTTATAAACCATAGAGAAGTTCAATACAGTAGGTTTAACACCAATATAAATAAATAATTAGTTCATTACAGTACCTTGAAGTAGTCTTTTGTTTTCTTTCTCTAACGGAGCTCACGAGATTTCTGTTGAGTTTTGTGTTGTGAAGTTTTCAAGTTTTGGGTGAATTCTTTTGATGGATTATGGAACAAGGAGTGGCAAGAGCCTAAGCTTGGGGATGCCCATGGCACCCCCAAGATAATTCAAGGACACCAAAAAGTCAAAGCTTGGGGATGCCCCGGAAGGCATCCCCTCTTTCGTCCACTTCCATCGGTAATTTACTTGGAGCTCTATTTTTATTCACCAACATGATATGTGTTTTGCTTGGAGCATCTTGTATTATTTGTGTCTTTGCTTGTTAGTTTACCACAATCATCTTTGCTGTACACACCTTTTGAGAGAGCCTTACATGATTTGAAATTTGTTAGAATACTCTATGTTCTTCACTTATATCTTTTGAGCTTGATAGTTTGCTCGTAGTGCTTCACTTATATCTTTTTGAGCGTGATAATTTTTGCTCTAGTACTTCACTTAGATCTTTTTGAGCAAGGTGGTGGATTTGTTTTAAAGAATCTTGATCTCTCATGCTTCACTTAGATTATTTTGAGAGTCGGTAATAGCATGGTAATTTGCTGAATGTTAATATACTTGGTATTCAAGATATGTGAAACTTTCTTTTGAGTGCGTTGAATACTAAGATAAGTTTGATGCTTGATAATTGTTTTGAGATGTGGAGGTAATAATATCAAAGTCGTGCTAGTTGGGTGATTATGAATTTGAGAAATACTTGTGTTGAAGTTTGCAAGTCCCGTAGCATGCACGTATGGTTAAAGTTATGTAACAAATTTGAAACATGAAGTGTACCTGGCCTGTGCATCCTTATGAGTGGCAGTCGGGGACGAGCGATGGTGTTTTCCTACCAATCTATCCCCCTAGGAGCATGCGTGTAGTATTTGAATTTTTGATAACTTCTAAATTTTTGCAATAAGTATATGAGTTCTTTTGACTAATGTTGAGTCCATGGATTATACGCACTCTCATCTTTCCACCTTTGCTAGCCTCTTCGGTACCGTGCATTGCCCTTTCTCACCTTGAGAGTTGGTGCAAACTTCGCCGGTGCATCCAAACCCCGTGATACGATATGCTCTATCACACATAAACCTCTTTATATCTTCCTCAAAACAGCCACCATACCTACCTATCATGGCATTTCCATAGCCATTCCGAGATATATTGCCATGCAACTTCCACCATCATCATCGTGACATGCATTACTTTTGTCATATTGCCATTGCATGATCATGTAGTTGACATCGTATTTGTGGCAAAGCCACCATGCATTATTTTTCATACATGTCACTCTTGATTCATTGCACCATCCCGGTACACCGCCGGAGGCATTCATATAGAGTCATATCTTGTTCTAGTTTCGAGTTGTAATTCATATGTTGTAATGAAAGTGTGATGATCATCATTATTAGAGCATTGCCCAAATAAAAAAAAAGAAAGGCCAAAAAAGGCCCCAAAAAAGGAAAGGCCCAAAAATATATATAAAAAATATATAAAAAAATGGCAATGCTACTATCTCTTTTCCACACTTGTGCTTCAAAGTAGCACCTTGTTCTTCATGTAGTGAGTCTTATATATTGTGCTTCAAAGTAGCACCTTGTTCTTCATGTAGTGAGTCTCATAAGTTGTCTTTTTATACTAGTGGGAATTTTTCATTATAGAACTTGGCTTGTATATTCCTACGATGGGCTTCCTCAAAATGCCCTAGGTCTTCATGAGCAAGCAAGTTGGATGCACACCCACTAGTTTTCTTTTGTTGAGCATTCATAGCTCTAGTGCATCCGTTGCATGGCAATCCCTACTCCTTGCATTAACATCAATCGATGAGCATCTCCATATCTCATTGATTAGCCTCGTTGATGTGAGACTTTCTCCTTTTTTGTCTTCTCCACACAATCCCCATCATCATATTCTATTCCACCCATAGTGCTATATCCATGGCTCATGCTCATGTATTGCGTGAAGGTTGAAAAAGTTTGAGATTATTTAAGTATGAAACAATTGCTTGGCTTGTCATCGGGGGTATAGAAGTTGGGAACATCTTTGTGTGACGAAAATGAAGCATAGCCTAACTATATGATTTTGTAGGGATGAACTTTCTTTTGCCATGTTATTTTGAGAAGACATGATTGCTTTGATTAGTATGCTTGAAGTATTATTATTTTTGTGTCAATATGAACTTTTGTCTTGAATCTTTCGGATCTGAATATTCATATCACAATTAAGAAGATTTACATTGAAATTATGCCAAAGTATCACTCCGCATCAAAAATTCTTTTTTTATCATTTACCTACTCGAGGACGAGCAGGAATTAAGCTTGGGGATGCTTGATACGTCTCCAACGTATCTATAATTTTTGATTGCTCCATGCTACTTTATCTACTGTTTTGGACTATATTGGGCTTTATTTTTCACTTTTATATTACTTTTGGGACTAACCTATTAACCGGAGGCCCAGCCCAGAATTGCTGTTTTTTTTTGCCTTTTTCAGTATTTCGAAGAAACAGACTATCAAACGGAGTCCAAACGGAATGAAACCTTTGGGATCGTGATTTTCCAACCGAACGTGATCCATGAGACTTGGACCCTACTCCAAGAAGCTTTCGAGGAGGTCACGAGGGTGGAGGGCGCGCCCCCTACCCCGTGGGCCCCTCGGAGCTCCACCGACGTACTCCTTCCTCCTATATATACCTACGTATCCCCGGTATGATCAGAGGGGAGCGAAAAACCTAATTCCACCGCCGCAACCTTCTGTATCCACGAGATCCCATCTTGGGGCCTGTTCCGGAGCTCTGCCGAAGGGGGCATCCACCACGGAGGGCTTCTACATCAACACCATAGCCCCTCCGATGAAGTGTGAGTAGTTTACTTCAGACCTTCGGGTCCATAGCTAGTAGCTAGATGGTTTCTTCTCTCTTTTTGGATCTCAATACAATGTTCTCCCCCTCTCTTGTGGAGATCTATTCGATGTAATCTTCTTTTTGCGGTGTGTTTGTTGAGATTGATGAATTGTGGGTTTATGATCCAATATTATCTATGGAAAATATTTGAATCTTCTCTGAATTCTTTTATGTATGATTGAGTTATCTTTGCAAGTCTCTTCGAATTATCCGTTTGGTTTGGCCAACTAGATTGGTAGTTCTTGCAATGGGAGAAGTGCATGGCTTTGGGTTCAATCTTGTGGTGTCCTTACTCAGTGACAGAAAGAGTTGCAAGGCACGTATTGTATTGTTGCCATCGAGGATAACAAGATGGTTTTTTTTATCATATTGCATGAATTTATCCCTCTACATCATGTCATCTTGCTTAAAGTGTTACTCTGTTTTTAACTTAATACTCTAGATGCATGCTGAATAGCGGTCGATGAGTGGAGTAATAGTAGTAGATGCAGAATCGTTTCGATCTACTTGTCACAGACGTGATGCCTATATACATGATCATTGCCTAGATATACTCATAACTATGCTCAATTCTGTCAATTGCTCAACAGTAATTTGTTCACCCACCGTAGAATACTTATGCTCTTGAGAGAAGCCACTAGTGAAACCTATGGCCCCCGGGTCTATTCTCATCATATCAATCTATATCTCATTATTTACTTGCTTTGTTTTTACTTTGCCTTTACTTTTTACTTTGCATCTATCTATCAAAAATACCAAAAATATTATCTCTATCAGATCTCACTCTCGTAAGTGATCGTGAAGGGATTGACAACCCCTAAGCGTTGGTTGCGAGTTGCTATCGTGTTGTGCAGGTACGAGGGACTTCTGCGTGACCTCCTACTGGATTGATACCTTGGTTCTCAAAAACTGAGGGAAATACTTACGCTACTGTGCTGCATCATCCTCTCCTCTTCGGGGAAAACCAACGCAAGCTCGAGATGTAGCACCGCCCGTGACACTCTCACGTAATAATGAGTGGGGCTGTACACGCCCTGGAGTCTCAGGAGTGCCGCCCTTGGGCCTCGGGGGCTCCCTCCCATGCCTAGTGGCAGCACTTAGCTCCGTGCTGGTGAGAAGACGTTGAAGACTAGACTAGGTGCCGGACGCGGCTTTTCATTTGCTTTCTGCAGTTGGCTCGCTCTTCCTTGTTTGAACCTTGATTAAAGTTGCTTCTGGTGTTTTTTGCCGGTTCTGTTCCATCGTCTTCTGCCCCCATTTTCTGTCTTCAGCTCTTTGTCTGACTTGCTCTCTCTCGCAAGCCTCACGAGGGGGCTGTGCGGGTGCCCTCATGAGCCCCCTCTCTTCTGATTTTTGTGAGGCTCTCTCGTTTGAGTTTGCAGTGGGAGCACCCCTCTCAGTCCATGCCCCTCGGGCATCGCGACACGAAGCGCCGGGCCATGGCCGACAACCCTCGTGACCAAGGTTCAGAAAATGATTCTCCCAATGATTTTTTTGCAGCTCTTAAGGCGCCTGGCGAGGCCTGAAGCAGGCACCTCGCGAGGCGGAAACTACTTCAAATGTGCAAAGCTAAGTTGTTCCTACGCGCAGACGCATAACAATGACACCATGACATAGCACAGGAACAATAAATGCAACATGTTAACTAGGGAAACATAGTTTGTTGCATGCCCCCAAAGGGGCCCCATACTTGTCTCTCTTAATGCAAGAAGGAAGGAAAACAAAACAAAAGCAGCGCGCGCCTTGCAGCAGTTCATGAGGAGGGATTTACGGCGACCTCCTGAGCTCAGCCAGACCCCACCTCGTGCTTCACCGAAGCACGGCAACGGGACGCCCCGTTGCCGTCCTGGAGGCGGACACGGCGGCATGGCGGTTGATTGTATCCTCCACTGGAGGAGCTATCGCCGGAGGAGGAGCCGCCGTAGCTTGATGAGCCGCGATCGCCGCCGGGAGCAGGTTCGCCTTCACCCCCATCACGACCGTCGGCGAGTCCGAGCACCTTGTCGTTGTCGCTGTCTTCGGGGCAGCACCCAACACGACGGCCATGTCAGGACCCCGATTCTATGCCACACCGATCTAGCATGTAACACCTCATATCACTTTGTGGCCTCACGCACGGTATTCCCACGGGTATCACCTTACCATGCCCGGACCGTTTGCGCCTTTTGGCACACGTATATGATAGTGTCGCTAGCATCCATATGACAAGAACCCGGGCTGACATGGCTAGTCGTGAACCCGAAGTGGCACTAACTTACAGGGATATGCATACATGACCCAGCATCGAACGTGTCGGTCAGCAGCGAGTGAATCCAGGCTGTAGCAACTGGGCTAGCAGGACTCCGGTAAACCGGGCTGTAGCAGGCTAACAGGACTCCGATAGACACCGTGTGACATTTCCCCGAAGGGACAGACACATGAACGAAGAAGGACACATGCCAGCCAGCCTAAGTGTTCCGGAGCAGTAGCAAGCTACCAGGGCTCAGTGGAAGCACTAGGAGACATTTCCCGGTAAGAGAGGCTACTAAGGATAAACAACTAGATAGTCAGATCCCACACATAGCAATACACATTACACGTATGCATAACATGCTAGTATGTGCTGTACAACATGGCATCACAGCATAACTCAACAACTCATATAGATAAAGGCTCAGAAGAGCCATCATAGCATTTATTGCAAACAGGGGTCACAGGACCCATCATACAGAGCATACAAGCAACAAGCGGAAGCATTACATGTCTGGTACAGACATCTACAAATGAAAATGGCTGAAGAGCCTGACTAACTACAACATCCGATCAAGATCGTAGCTGAGGTACAAGCTACTTGCTGAAGTCCACGAGAACACTAGTAAGACCGAAGTCTCCGCTGCAAAAACATAAATAAAGCAACATGAGTACAAAGGTACTCAGCAAGACTTACATCAGATCCTATCATACATGCACTTGTATCAAGAGGGTAATGTGGGGTTTAGTTGCAGCAAGCCAGCTTTGACTCTGTGGCTATCCTGTTCTACGACTACCAGAACTTCTTTGAGGTGATATGGCGCACACGAGTCCACTAATCACCACACAATACACTACTATGGATTCATCCCCGTCTCCCTACGAGAAGGCCATCCATAGCACTCACACTTGTCTTGAGCATTTTATAGTATCCACTTCAAGTTGTCTATGTACCATGTAAGCATCCAAGAAGTCCATAACCGCGGACCCGGCCATTCGAATAGATCATGTTAACCCTGCAGGGGTGTACTTCTTCACACACGCTCTCGCCACTTACCACCATGTACACGTCGTGTATCTCGGCAACCTTCAAGCGGAAGCCTGGCGAGGGAGAGTCGGTGGCTACGGTAACGGCGAACGGTGGCGACGGCAGTGCTCGGGCGGTCGCGCGGGAGAGAACCAGGGGAGGAGGGAGAGCGAGGGAGAGGGAGAGAGGTGCGGGGCGGCGCGTGGTGTCGTCCTGGGCGTCCAGGGCGGCGAGAGGGAGAAGCAGGAGGTGGCAGGAGACGTGGCCGCGGGCGAGCGCGCGCGCGACACGCACAGTGCCAGTAGGCATGAGGAAGAAGACAGAGGAGGAGGCGGGCTGGGCTGCTGCTGGGCTGCACAGTAACGGGCTGCACAGGGAGGTAAGCGCTAGGTAGGTTTTAGTCCCATTTTGTTTCTTTTTCTAATTTTCTGACATTTGTTTTGATTTAATAATAATACTAAATCATTTTATTTACTTCTGTCAATTTTTGTAGGAACTAATTGGATTGCTCCAAAACTCCTCACCAATTAACAGAATTTTTGGACATATATTATATATATAACAAATATATATCCAAAGCAAATATTTATGCATTAATTCCAAATGCCCAAAATAAATACTTATGAGCTCCTAAAAATATTGGTTTGATTTTTATCTCTGGCCAATATTTTCTGAGAGCAACATGAACATTTTCTTGGACCTTTTTGGAGAAATTTTTATCTGGGTCATTTCCAGAAATGATTCTGAGGGTTTCACAAATCCCCATTTAAATGGAATTTAAACATGATGCACACATGACTAGCTAGTCTAGGTCATACCAGAACTATGGATGTGACAACTCGCCCCCACTTGAAAGAATCTCGTCCCGAGATTCAGGGGTCGACGGAAAGAAAGTGGGGTACTCCAGTCGAAGACGATCTTCTCGCTCCCAGGTAGCTTCTGTCTCGGAATGATGAGACCACTGAACCTTGAGAAACTTGATATTATGACGTCGAGTGACATGCTCTGCTTGATCAAGAATGCAAACTGGATACTCTCGATATGTGAGGTTATCTTGGAGATCAAGCGTTTCGTGGTCCACTCCGCGGATGGGATCCGAGAAGCAACGCCTGAGTTGAGAGACGTGGAAGACATCATGCACTCTGAAAAGATGTGGGGGTAGTTCCAACTGGTAGGCAACCTCTCCTCGTTTAGCGAGAATGCGGAAGGGACCAATGTAACAAGGAGCCAACTTGCCTTTGATACCGAAACGATGGGTACCCTTCAAAGGAGTAACCCGAAGGTAAGCTTTGTCGCCAACTTCATAAGTCATATCCTTATGATGACGATCATACTGGCTCTTTTGACGAGACTGGGCTGTTTTCAAATTCTCACGAATGATGCGAACTTGCTCTTCTTCCTCCTGGATCATGTCCGGTCCAAAGAATTATCTTTCACCGGTTTCTGACCAGTTCAAAGGTGTTCGACATCTTCGTCCATAGAGAATCTCAAAAGGAGCTTTCTTGAGACTGGATTGATAGCTATTGTTATAAGCAAACTCAGCGAAAGGAAGGCATTTCTCCCAATCCATACCGAATGAGATAACGCAAGCTCTCAGCATGTCTTCGAGAATTTGGTTGACCCTTTCCACCTGACCACTCGACTGAGGGTGGAAAGCGGTACTGAAGGAAAGATGGGTTCCCATGGCAGTTTGGAAACTCTCCCAGAAATGAGAAGTGAAAAGACTGCCACGGTCTGAATTGATCTCTAGTGGAACACCGTGAAGTGATACGATTCGAGAAATATATAAGTCAGCGAGCTGACTAGCGGTGATACTCTCTCGAACAGGTAGGAAGTGCGCCACTTTGGAGAGACGATCAATGACTACGAAGATAGCATTATTCCCTCTCTTGGTCCTGGGAAAGCCGGTGATGAAGTCCATACCAACTTTATCCCATTTCCATTCAGGAATAGCTAAAGGCTGAAGGTTGCCAGCAGGTCTTTGATGCTCTGCCTTAACGCGACGACAAAACGTCACAGTTAGCGATAAACTGAGCAATTTCTCTCTTCATCCTAGTCCACCAGAACCTCTGGCGTAGGTCCTGATACATCTTAGTACTACCGGGATGAATCGTGAGAGGAGATTCAAAAGCCTCCTTAAGGATCAGTTGCCGAAGATGTTGCTTCTTGGGAACCACCAAACGGTTCTCTAAGAAAACAACACCTCGATCATCAACAGAGAAACTACCAGCAGCTCCTTTCTTCACGTTATCCTTGATTCAAGAAATACCCATATCATACTACTGGCTAGTTATGATCTGATCCTCAAGAGTAGGTTTCGCCACCAAGGTAGAAAGGAATCCGTGAGGAGCAATGTGAAGATTAAGCTTACAAAATTCCTCATGGAGAAGTGGTTGACCCTGCTGCAACATGAGATTGTTGCAATAGGATTTACGGCTTAGCGCATCAGCCATGACATTAGCTTTGCCTGGAGTGTAAGTAATCTCTAGATCATAATCTGAGATCAACTCCAACCAACGTCTTTGCCTAAGGTTCAAATCTGGTTGGGTGAAGATATACTTGAGACTCTGGTGATCGGTGTAAATCTCGCAACGTTTACCAAGAAGGTAATGTCGCCAGGTCTTGAGTGCATAGACTACGGCTGCAAGCTCTAGATCATGTGTAGGATAATTCTCCTCATGTGGATGCAACTGTCGAGATGCATAGGCAATCACATGATGATCTTTCATAGAATGCAACCTAGTCCCTGTCGTGAGGCATCGCAGTAGATAACAAAGTCTTTAGTGAAATCCGGTGGCACAAGTATGGGAGCAGAAGTCAAGCGTCTTTTCAGTTCCTGAAAACTATACTCACTCTGTGGGGACCACTCAAACTTTTTATCTTTCTTGAGAAGTTCCGTGAGGGGTTTGGCTACTTTGGAGAAGTTTTCAACAAAGCGGCGACAATAGCTGGCTAGACCAAGGAAACTCTTAACTTGTTTGACTGATTCAGGTGGAGTCCAACAAGAACGGCCTTAACTCTCTCGGGATTGACAGCAATGCCCTTACCAGATATCACGTGGCCTAGGTAGGTCACTTCTGGCAACCAAAATTCACACTTGGAGAACTTGGCATGAAGGCGGTGCTCTCTGAGTTTTCCTAGCACAAGTCTAAGATGTTCGGCATGCTCTTCCTCGTTCTTCGAGTAAATAAGAATATCATCGAGGTAAACCACGACGAATTTATCTAAGTACTCCATGAAGATCGAGTTCATCAAGCAAGAGAAAGTGGCTGGGGCGTTGGTTAGACCAAAGGACATGACGGTGTACTCGTACTGGCCATAACGAGTGACAAAAGCCATTTTAGGAATGTCCCCGTTTCTGATCTTGATTTGGTGGTAGCCTAACCTCAAATCCATCTTGGAGAAGACTGAGGATCCAGCAAGCTGATCGTACAGATCGTTGATCCTGGGGAGCGGATATTTGTTCTTTATCGTGACCAAATTAACGGGACAATAATCTACAACCATCCGGTCCGTACCATCCTTCTTCTTGACGAAGAGGACGGGGCAAGCCCAAGGAGAAGAACTAGGACGGATGAAACCCTTTTGCAAGGACTCATCAAGTTGATTCTTAAGCTCGGCTAGTTCTAAGGGTGCCATCTTGTAAGGTCTCCTAGAGATTGGAGCGGTTCCTGGAATAAGATCTATGACGAACTCTACATCTCTGTCAGGTGGAACACCTGGCAGTTCCTCTGGAAAGACGTCCGGAAAGTCACGGACTATCAGGATATCTTCAAGGTCTGGAAGAGGGCTGGCATTAAGAGAATAGAGCTGATGCCTTGCAACTCTAGTGGAGACAGTGACTATCTTGCCAGATGGGTGTGTAAGATGAACGGACCTGGTGTAACAATCAATCTGGGCATAATGAGCTGTCATCCAGTCCATACCCAAGATGATGTTAATATCTGTAGACTTGAGGGCTATAAGTGATGCGAGGAATACAAGTCTGTCTACAAGGATTTCGTTACCATGGCTTACACTAGAAGTTTGCCATTTGGATCCAGGATTTTGAATGACTAGTGGAGAGGGCATATCACAAAATGACATGTTGTGCAAGTTAGCATAGCTTTCAGAAATGAAGGAGTGAGACGCTCCAGTATCGAACAAAACCGATGCTGGATGACAGTTGACAAGGAGTGTACCAAGAACGACATCCGGATCATCATGAGAGTTTCTAGCTGAGACATGATGCACGCGTCCACGTTCAGTGGGAGCTGACTTGACACTGATCATCTTGCCAGGTGGCTTAACACAGCCAACAGACTTCTCGGACTGGGGTGGAGCATAGCTAGTCTGAGAGCAGTCACGTGCATAGTGTCCTGGCTTCCCGCATGTGAAGCAAGTCCCTGAAGTTGGACGTGGACCCGCACTGACAAGCGGTCTACCAATAGGCCTGGGTGGAACATACGACTGATCTGGGGAAGGCACCACATAGGATGGTCTCGGTGTATATCCGGAAGGAAGAGCGGAGTTTGGAACCCAAATCCAGCGCTTCTGAGAACTAGAACCGAAGGAAGATCCCAAATCACGGGTGTGCTTACGAGACTCCTCGTAAGTGAGCTGAGTTATCTCTGCATTAATGGCCTTGTTCACTAGAGCTTGGAATGTATCACAATAATGATGCAGGTGGAGATCACGACGCAACTTGGGGTTGAGACCCTTCCGGAACCTAGCCTTCTTCTTGGCGTCCGTGGACACCTCTTCTGTGGCATAGCGGGCGAGGTTCTCGAACTCTCTGCTGTAAGCATCAACAACCATCTTACTCTGGGTGAAACTACAGAACTCTTCTCTCTTGAGATCAATGAGGGCCTGGGGAATGTGATGCTCGCGAAAAGCCTCAATGAAATCCCTCCAGGTAGGAATCTGGCCAGCTGGAAGAATAGCCTCATAGTTCTGCCACCAAAGACCTGCAGGACCTTCCAGGTGGTATGTGGCATAGGTGACCTTGTCATCTTCAGCTATGTTCGCAGAACGCAGCTTATGAGTGATGCTACGGAGCCAGTCATCTGCATCGAGTGGCTCGATGGAATGATGAAAGGTAGGTGGGTGCAAGCGAATGAAGTCATGAATGGTTACAGACCCTTTGAACTGATGTGCGGTGTTCTCCTCAATACGTGCCAACAAGCGGTTCGACTCACGCTTGTTCCTCTCCATCTCTAACATGAACTCTGTCAACGAAGGTTGATCTGGAGGATCCTCATCCCTACCATCTCCGTGGTTTTGGCTACGAGCAACAGAACTTCGCTTAACTGATGACATCCTGGGAAACGAAACTAAGGACGGATCAACATCAACTATAGACTACAGAATGTAGTACAAAGAAATTAGTATCTCCCGAACTCCTAGGGCAATTCCGATAGCATAACGGCAGTAAAATGCTCAGAATGAGACATCCTGCTAAGATGGGGTAGTAACATACTCAACATCTCCACTTAAGGTTCTGAGATCATACTAAACAGGCTACACCGGAATTACTCGAAACTGGGATACGACTCTGATCAACCAATCCTATGGGACTACGGAGTAGTAACACATGATCCTGATAGACGGAAGAGAAAGCCTAGTTCCTTAACCCCGCAGGAAAGATAGGATGACTCAGATCAGAAGGCCATGAGGTAAAGGAGTAAAAAGAGCCTTACGTTCCTTCCCACAATCAATTCCCTTACATAACTAAAGAATTTCTAGACTCAACTTCGACCAGTTTGGCTTGGTAATCCTACAGGCAGTCAGGCTCTGATACCAAAGCTGTCAGGACCCCGATTCTATGCCACACCAATCTAGCATGTAACACCTCATATCACTTTGTGGCCTCACGCACGGTATTCCCACGGGTGTCGCCTTACCATGCCCGGGACCATTTGCGCCTTTTGGCACACGTATATGATAGTGTCACTAGCATCCATATGACAAGAACCCGGGCTGACATGGCTAGTCGTGAACCCGAAGTGGCACTAACTTATAGGGACATGCATACATGACCCAACATCGAATGTGTCAGTCATCAGTGAGTGAATCCGGGCTGTAGCAACTGGGCTAGGAGGACTCCGGTAAACCGGGCTGTAGCAGGCTAACAGGACTCCGGTAGACACCGCATGACATTTCCCCGAAGGGACAGACACATGAATGAAGAAGGACACATGCCGACCAGCCTAAGTGTTCCGGAGCAGTAGCAAGCTACCAGGGCTCAGTGGAAGCACTAGGAGACATTTCCCGGTAAGAGAGGCTACTAAGGATAAACAACTAGATAGTCAAATCCCACACATAGCAATACACATTACACATACGCATAACATGCAAGTATGTGCTGTACAACATGGCATCACAGCATAACTCAACAACTCATATAGATAAAGGCTCAGAAGAGCCATCATAGCATTTGTTGCAAACAGGGGTCACAGGACCCATCATACAGAGCATACAAGCAACAAGCGGAAGCATTACATGTTTGGGTATAGACATCTACAAATGAAAAAGGCTGAAGAGCCTGACTAACTACAACATCCGATCAAGATCGTAGCTGAGGTACAAGCTACTTGTCAAAGTCCACGAGAACACTAGTAAGACCGAAGTCTCCACTGCAAAAACATAAATAAAGCAACATGAGTACAAAGGTACTCATCAAGACTTACATCAGATCCTATCATACATGCACTTGTATCAAGAGGGTAATGTGGGGTTTAGTTGCAGCAAGCCAGCTTTGACTCTGTGGCTATCCTGTTCTACGACTACCAGAACTTCTTTGAGGTGATATGGCGCACACGAGTCCACAATCACCACAAATACACTACTATGGATTCATCCCCATCTCCCTACGAGAAGGCCATCCATAGCACTCACACTTGTCTTGAGCATTTTATAGTATCCACTTAAAGTTGTCTATGTACCATGTAAGCACCCAAGAAGTCCATAACCGCGGACCCGGCTATTCGAATAGATCATGTTAACCCTGCAGGGGTGTACTTCTTCACACATGCTCTCGCCACTTACCACCATGTACACGTCGTGTATCTCGGCAACCTTCAAGCGGAAGCCTGGCGAGGGAGAGTCGGTGGCTACGGTAACGGTGAACGGCGACGACGGCAGTGCTCGGGCGGTCGTGCGGGAGAGAACCAGGGGATGAGGGAGAGCGAGGGAGAGGGAGAGAGGTGCGGGGCGGCGCGTGGCATCTTCCAGGGCGTCCAGGGCGGCGAGAGGGAGAAGCAGGAGGTGGCGGGAGACGTGGCTGCGGGCGAGCGCGCGCGTGACACGCACAGTGCCAGTAGGCACGTGGAAGAAGACAGAGGAGGAGGCGGGCTGGGCTGCTGCTGGGCTGCACAGTAACGGGCTGCACAGGGAGGTAAGCGCTAGGTAGGTTTTAGTCCCATTTTGTTTCTTTTTCTAATTTTCTGACATTTGTTTTGATTTAATAATAATACTAAATCATTTTATTTACTTCTGTCAATTTTTGTAGGAACTAATTGGATTGCTCCAAAACTCCTCACCAATTAACAGAATTTTTGGACATATATTATATATATAACAAATATATATCCAAAGCAAATATTTATGCATTAATTCCAAATGCCCAAAATAAATACTTATGAGCTCCTAAAAATATTGGTTTGATTTTTATCTCTGGCCAATATTTTCTGAGAGCAACATGAACATTTTCTTGGACCTTTTTGGAGCAATTTTTATCTGGGTCATTTCCAGAAATGATTCTGAGGGTTTCACAAATCCCCATTTCAAATTTAAATGGAATTTAAACATGATGCACACATGACTAGCTAGTCTAGGTCATACCAGAACTAGGGATGTGACAGGCCATCCCCTCCGAACACCCTCACGTAGAGGGTCGCGTCGCCATCATACCTGAAGTGGAGGGTGCATGGCCTGCCCAGACCGCGCGTACGGGAAAACGTCTGCCAGCCTAGAGCCAAGGCTGCGTTGTCGGCGACGGAGACCTCCACCGCGACCCAGGAGGCCCTGCTGCAGCAGCCGTCCGCCTGCAACCAAAGCCCACCTGGGCCAGCGGCCGACAGCTCACCGACGAAGAAGCGCGGGAGCTGAACCCAGTTGCCGGCCGGGTTTTCCGACCACACGACGAACTCCGGCAGCACCTCTATCGAGTGGAAGCGCGGCCGGGGAGGCCACACAGCCACAACACGCCTTCCCCCACCAACCGGGCTGCCTTGACATGGGCGACCACCACCACGTGAAGGGCCACCGCCGCGACCATGGGAAGCCACGTCAAGGGTCGCGGGGTGCTTGCGAGAGCGAGCGTGTCCGCGCTTAGGCAGAGGAGAGCCGGGCCCTTCCTGGCGAGCCTTCCCCTTCTCCGCAGCCGAAAACCTCTTCACGGGCACCATGGGGGACGCTACAAGCAACAGAGCAAGGACGGAGAACCGAGCAGAATGGAAAGAGATGGGCGACGGGGGCTTTCGCCCCTCCTCATTTATAGCCCAAGGGAGGCCAACCGTCGACCTCTACGATCACAGGTAATGATGCCCCTTTTTGCATGCAGCAGGGACTCGTCAAATCGGGCAGTTGCCGAGGCAGTGTGGGGAAGCGGAGACCCTCACGTCCAATCAGTCGCCATGCGTCGACCAAGGCCGCAGGCTGTTGGGGCCCGCGGCGCTCCGCACTTGCCCTTTGGCTTTGCCACTAAGCCAAGTCCGAGCGCACCTTAGGCCCGGGGGCTACTGTCGGTGTTCTGGGAACGGGGGTCCCCAGACTTGCCTGCCTGCGGCCCGCGGCATGGCTCCACCAGTGGCCCAGTATGGCCCGACTTCATTAACTAAACACTCAAGACCCTCGTGAGGGGCCAAGCCTCATGGGGCGGATGACGCAAGGCCTCCTCAGGATCGGCCTCACCAGACAGGCTCACGAGGAGGCGGAGAGATCAAGGCAAAGGGTACCTCGCGAGGTCCCTGTGACGCAAGCCATGACGACCAAGGCCAGTGGGCGCCAGGCGGGTGCCAGCGCGCGCAGTGTCCTCGTTTTCCCTTTGGTGCTAAGGGGGCAAGCGCAGGCGCGGAGTATCGAGGCATCAGGCAAAGGTTTCCATATCGGTGTAACAAGACCAAGACTAGCAGGACGGCAGGACGGAGGTCATCGTGGAGCCGAAGACAACGTCATCACCAGCGCCTTTGACAGGCGAGGACCACCTTTAGTCAGGATAACTTGTACTAGCTGTCCCCTTTCGAATTGGCCGTTGTTGGATCCCTTCCCGCTCAATATTTGGGGAGAGGACCAGGGCCTCTATAAATAGGACTAGCCACCACAGTAAAAGGTGGATCACTTCCTCCCCGAGCAACCCAACAAGCACAAGAACACCTCTCCTCGCGAGTCTGTTCTTCCTTTGTACTGTTCATCATTAGCCCAAGAGGCAATCCACCACCACCACATAGGAGTAGGGTATTACACCATAACGGTTGCCCGAACCTGTATAAATCTTGTATCTCTTGTGCTGTGAGTTCATCGAGCTAGCTTAGAGATCATGGCGAGGCTGAGGGCGTGTTTCAGTAGGGGGAAATCTTTGTGCGCACCCCAGTGTTCGAATCTTAAGGGTTTTGCCGGAACCCGATATCCGACAGAGGATTTTGAGGCGATCGCCCAAATGAAACCCAATAAAGATCCGGGACCAGATGGGTTCCCAGCAGAATTCTATAAGAAATGTTGGCATATTGTGAAAGATGATCTTATGCCTATGTTTCATGACCTCTTTAATGGGCATATGCAACTGTTCCACTTAAATTTTTGGCACGATAACGCTGCTGCCAAAGAAAGAGGAAGCAATACACATCAAGCAATTCAGACCCATTTGTCTCTTGAATGTTAGTTCCAAGATATTTATGAAAGTGGCCACCAATAGACTGACAAGGGTTGCCCATTCTGTAGTGCAACCAAGTCAGACTGCCTTTATGCTTGGAAGACACACCCTAGAAGGGGTTGTTGTCTTACACGAAACTTTACATGAAATCCATTCGAAGAAGCTCGATGGGGTGATATTCAATTGAGAAGGCATATGACAAGGTCCAATGGCCATTTTTGCAGCAAGCCATGAACATGAAGGGCTTTAATGGGGCATGGAGGAATCAGGTGGATTCTTTTGTCTAGAAAGGTAGTGTTGGGATAAAGGTGAATGATGAAATTGGTCATTATTTTCAAACGCATAAAGGCCTGAGACAAGGAGACCCAATGTCTCTGATTCTGTTCAACATTGTGGCAGACTTGTTGGCAGTTCTCATAGGTCGGGCAAAGGAGAGAGGCTTGGTAGGTGGTCTTGTTCCCCATTTGGTGGATGGGGGCGTTTCTATCCTACAATATGCGGACGACACTATTATTTTCATGGAGCATGACCTTGCAAAGGAGAGGAAAATGAAACTAGTGTTTTGCCTATTCGAACAACTGTCTGGCCTTAAGATAAACTTCCACAAGGGTGAGTTGTTCTGCTTTGGTAGGGCCAAAGATGATCAAGACAGCTACAAGCAACTGTTCGGTTGTGAAGTAGGGTCATTACAGTTCAACTATCTAGGCATTCCAATCGATCATAGGAGATTAACTAATAAGGAGTGGAAATGTATGATACGTCTCCAACGTATCTATAATTTTTGATTGTTCCATGCTATTATATTATTTGTTTTGGATGTTTAATGGGTTTTAATATGCTCTTTTATATTATTTTTGGGACTAACCTATTAACCGGAGGCCCAGTGTTAGTTTCTGTTTTTTTGCCTATTTTAGAGTTTTACAGAAAAGGAATACCAAACAGAGTCCAAACGAAATGAAACCTTTGCAAGGATCTTTCTTGGACCAAAAGCAATCTAGAAGACTTGGAGTTGAAGTCTGGGACTCCACAAGGAGTCCATGAGGCAGGAGGGCGCGCCCAGGGGGGTAGGCGCGCCCCCACCCTCGTGGGCCCCTCGTAGCTCCACCGACATACTTCTTTCGCCTATATATACTCTTATACCCTAGAAACATCAGGGAGAGCCACTAAACCACTTTTCCACCGCCGAAACCTTCTGTACCCGTGAGATCCCATATTGGGGCCTTTTCCAGCGATCTGTCGGAGGGGGAATCGATCATGGAGGGCTTCTACATCAACACCATTGCCTCTCCGATGAAGCATGAGTAGTTTACCATAGACCTTCGGGTCCATAGTTATTAGCTAGATGGCTTCTTCTCTCTCTTTGATTCTCAATACAAAGTTCTCCTTGATGTTCTTGGAGATCTATTCGATGTAATACTCTTTTGCGGTGTGTTTGCCGAGATCTCATGAATTGTGGATTTATGAACAAGATTATCTATGAATATTATCTGGTTCTTCTCTGAATTCTTATATGCATGATTTGATATCTTTGCAAGTCTCTTTGAATTATCGGTTTAGTTTGGCCTACTAGATTGATCTTTCTTGCAATGGGAGAAAGTGCTTAGCTTTGGGATCATTCTTGCGGTGTATTTTCCCAGTGACAGTAGGGGCAGCAAGGCACATATTGTATTGTTGCCATCAAGGATAAAAAGACGGGGTTTATATCATATTACTTGAGTTTATCCCTCTACATCATGTCATCTTGCTTAATGTGTTACTCCATTCTTATGAACTTAATACTCTAGATGCATGCTGGATAGCGGTCGATGTGTGGAGTAATAGTAGTAGATGCAGAATCATTTCGGTCTACTTGACACGGACGTGATGCCTATGTTCATGATCATTTCCTTAGATATCTTCATAACTATGCGCTTTTCTATCAATTGCTCGACAGTAATTTGTTCACCCACCATAATACATGCTATCTTGAGAGAAGCCACTAGTGAAACCTATGGCCCCCGGGTCTCTTTCCTACTATATTATATATCTTTTCCGTTGTTGCATCTCGTTTACTATTTTGCAATTTTTACTTTCCAATCTATACAACAAAAATACCAAAAATATTTACTGTATTATCTCTATCAGATCTCACTTTTGCGAGTGACCATGAAGGGATTGACAATCCCTTTATCGCGTTGGTTGTAAGGTTCTTGATTGTTTGTGCAGGTACTAGGTGACTTGTGTGTCGTCTCCTACTGGATTGATACCTTGGTTCTCAAAACTGAGGGAAATACTTACGCTACTTTGCTGCATCACCCTTTCCTCTTGAAGGGAAAAAACCCACGCAAGCTCAAGAGGTAGCAAGAAGGATTTCTGGCGCCGTTGCCGGGGAGATCTACGCCAAGTCAAGACATACCAAGTACCCATCATAAACTCTTCTCCTCGCATTACATTATTTGCCATTCGCCTCAGGTTTTTTTCTCCCCCACTTCTAAAACAATTTTTGAAAACCTTTACCTTTTCTTCGCCCCTCTTATGTTCGTCTCTTTTTGCTTGCTTCTTGTGTGCTTGTGTGTTGGATTGATTGCTTGTCACAATGGCTCAAGATAATACTAAATTGTGTGACTTTTCCAATACCAACAACAATGATTTTATTAGCACTCCGATTGCTCCTACTACCGATGCCAAATCTTGTGAGATTAATACCGCTTTGTTGAATCTTGTTATGAAAGATCAACTTTCTGGCCTTCCTAGTGAAGATGCCGCAACCCATCTAAACAACTTCGTTGATTTGTGTGATATGCAAAAGAAGAAAGATGTGGATAATGATATTGTTAAATTGAAGCTATTTCCGTTCTCGCTTAGAGATCGTGCTAAAACTTTGTTCTCTTCTTTGCCTAAAAATAGTATTGATTCATGGAATAAGTGCAAAGATGCTTTTATCTCTAAGTATTTTTCTCCCGCTAAGATCATCTCTCTTAGGAATGATAGTATGAATTTTAAGCAACTTGATCATGAGCATGTTGCACAAGCTTGGGAGAGGATGAAATTAATGATACGTAATTGCCTTACACATGGTTTGAATTTGTGGATGATTATACAAAAAATTTATGCCGGATTGAATTTTGCTTCTAGAAATCTTTTAGATTCAGCCGCGGGAGGCACTTTTATGGAAATCACTTTAAGAGAAGCTACTAAACTCCTAGACAATATTATGGTTAATTATTCTCAGTGGCACACCGAAAGATCCACTAGTAAAAAAGTTCATGCGATTGAAGAAATTATTGTTTTGAGTGGAAAGATGGATGAACTTATGAAATTGTTTGCTAATAAAAGTGTTTCTTCTGATCCTAATGATATGCCCTTTTCCACTTTGATTGAGAATAATAATGAATCTATGGATGTGAATTTTGTTGGTAGGAACAATTTTGGTAACAACGTGTATAGAGGAAACTTTAATTCTGGGCCGTTCCCTAGTAATTCCTATAATAATTATGGTAATTCCTACAACAACTCTTATGGAAATTTTAATACAATGCCCTCTGATTTTGAGAATAGTGTTAAAGAATTTATGAGTTTGCAAAAGAATTTCAATGTTTTGGTTGAAGGAAAATTGCTTAAGATTGATGAGTTGGCTAGGAACATAGATAGAATTTCTCTTGATGTTGATTCTTTGAAACTTGGATCTATTCTACCTAAGCATGATATCAATGAGTCTCTCAAAGCCATGAGAATTTCCATTGATGAGTGCAAGGAAAGAACCGCTAGGATGCGTGCTAAAAAATATTGCTTTGTGAAAGCGTGTTCTTCTAGTTTTCATGATAATAATGATGAAGATCTAAAAGTGATTGATGTGACTCCTATTAAATCTTTGTTTCCCAATATGAATCTTGATAAAGATGGGACTGGAGATGAGTCAACTTTAGTTAAAAGGCATCCCAATGATTCGGAGTTTCTAGATCTAGATGGGAAAATTGATAAAAGTGGGATTAAAGAGGTCAAAACTTTACATAGCAATGAACCCACTATTTTGGATTTAAAGGGATTTAATTATGATAATTGCTCTTTGATAGATTGTATTCCCTTGTTGCAATCCGTGTTAAATTCTCCTCATGCTTATAATCAAAATAAAGCTTTTACTAAACATATCATGGATGCTTTGATGCAATCCTATAAAGAAAAGCTTGAACTAGACGTTTCTATCCCTAGAAAACTTTATGATGAGTGGGAACATACTATTAAAATTAAGATTAAATATTATTAATGCTATGCTTTGTGTGATTTGGGTGCTAGTGTTTCCACAATTCCAAAAACTTTGTGTGATATGCTAGGTTTCCGTGAATTTGATGATTGTTCTTTAGATTTGCATCTTGCGGATTCCACCATTAAGTAACCTATGGGAAGGATTAATGATGTTATTATTGTTGCAGATAGAAATTATGTGCCCGTAGATTTTATCGTTCTTGAATATTGATATAGATTGCAATCCTACATGTCCTATTATTCTTGGTAGACCTTTCCTTAGAACGATTGGTGCAATTATTGACATGAAAAAAGGAAATATTAGATTCCAATTTCCATTAAGGAAAGGCATGGAACACTTTCCTAGGAAGAAAATTAAATTCCCTTATGAACCTATTATGAGAGCCACTTATGGATTGCATACCAAAGATGGCAATACCTAGATCTATTCATGTTTTTATGCCTAGCTAGGGGCGTTAAACGATAGCGCTTGTTGGGAGGCAACCCAATTTTATTTTTGTTCTTTGCTTTTTGCTCCTATTTAGCAATAAATGATTCATCTAGCTTCTGGTTATATGTGGTTTTATGTTTTAATTAGTGTTTGTGCCAAGTAGAACCTTTGGGAAGACTTGGGTGAAGTCTTTGCGATCTTGCTGTAAAAAAATAGAAACTTTTGCGCTCATGAGAATAGCTGTAATTTTTTACTTGAGAGTGCTTTTAGGTTGATTCTTTTTGCAGATAATTAATATAAATTCCTCACATACACCAATTTATTTCATAATTTTTAGAATTACAGAAGTATTCGAAAGTTACAGATTACTATAGACTGTTCTGTTTTTGACAGATTCTGTTTTTCGTGTGTTGTTTGCTTATTTTGATGAATCTATGAGTAGTATCGGGGGGTATGAACCATAGAGAAGTTGGAATACAGTAGGTTCAACACCAATATAAACAAATAATGAGTTCATTGCAATATCTTAAAGTGGTGGTTTATTTTCTTATACTAACGGAGCTCATGAGATTTTCTGTTGAAGTTTTGTGTTGTGAAGTTTTCAAGTTTTTGGGTAAAGATTTGATGGATTTTGGAATAAGGAGTGGCAAGAGCCTAAGCTTGGGGATGCCCAAGGCACCCCAAGGTAAAATTCAAGGACAACCAAAAGCCTAAGCTTGGGGATGCCTGATACGTCTCCGTCGTATCTATAATTTTTGATTGTTCCATGCTAATATTATACAACTTCCATATACTTTTGGCAACTTTTTATATTATTTTTGGGACTAACATATTGATCCAGTGCCCAGTGTCAGTTCCTATTTGTTACATGTTTTTGTTTTGCAGAAAACCCATATCAAACAGAGTCCAAACGGGATAAAAATGGATGGAGAATATTTTTGGAATATTTATAATTTTTGGGAAGAAGAATCAACACGAGACGATGCTCGAGGGGCCCACGATGCAGGGGGCGCGCCCTGACCCTCGTGGACACCCCGTAAGGCGGTTGCTACTCTTCTTTTTCTGCAAGAAAGCTAATTTCCAGGAAAAAAACATGTTGAAGGTTTCAATCCAATCGGAGTTATGGATCTTCGGATATATAAGAAATGGTGAAAGGGCAGAATTACGAAGGCAGAAACAGAGAGAGACAGAGAGACATGTCCAATCTCGGAGGGTGCTATCGCCCCTCCCATGCCATGTAGACCAAGGACCAGAGGGAGAACCCTTCTCCCAGCTAGGGAGAAGGCCAAGGAAGAAGAAGAAGGAGGGGGGCTCTCCCCCTTGCTTCCGGTGGCGCCGGAACGCCGTCGGGACCATCATCATCACCGCGATCTACACCAACAACTTCACCTCCCTCATCACCAACTCTTCCCCCCTCTATGCAGCAGTGTAACCCCTCTTTTACCCGCTGAAATCTCTACTTAAACATGGTGCTCGATGCTATATATTATTTCCCAATGATGTATGGCTATCCTATGATGTTTGAGTAGATCCGTTTTGTCCTATGGGTAATTGATGATCGTGATTGGTTTGAGTTGCATGTTTTATTATTGGTGCTGTCCTATGGTGCTCTCCGTGTCGCACAAGCGTGAGGGATCCCTGCTGTAGGGTTTGCAATATGTTCATGGTTTGCTTATTTTCTATGTTGCGTGAGTGACTGAAACACAAACACGGATAAGTGGGTCATGGCGTATGGGAATAAAGAGGACTTGATACTTTAATGCTATGGTTGGGTTTTACCTTAATGCTCTTTAGTAGTTGCGGATGCTTGCTAGAGTTCCAATCATAAGTGCATATGATCCAAGAAGAGAAAGTATGTTAGCTTATGCCTCTCCCTCAAATAAAATTACAATAGTGATTACCGGTCTAGTTATCGATTGCCTAGGGACAAATAACTTTCTCGTGACAAAAATCTCTACTAAAACTAACTTTATTGCTTCTTTATCTAAACAACCCCTACTTTTTATTTACGCGCTCTTTATATTCTTGCAAATCTATCCAACAACACCTACAAAGTACTTCTAGTTTCATACTTGTTTTAGGTAAAGTGAACATTAAGCGTGCGTAGAGTTCTATCGGTGGTCGATAGAACTTGAGGGAATATTTGTTCTACCTTTAACTACTCGTTGGGTTTGACACTCTTACTTATCGAAAGGGGCTACAATTGATCCCCTATACTTGTGGGTTATCAAGACCTTTTTCTGGTGCCGTTGCCGGGGAGTTATAGCGTGGGGTGAATATTCTCGTGTGTGCTTGTTTGCTTTATCACTAAGTAGTTTTTATTTTCTGTTCTTAGTTGTTTTCTATCTTTAGTTATGGGTAGGAAACGCAAATACCAAAAAAATTTGTTGTACCTACTACACCAATGGTTGAAGAACCACTCAAAATCTATCACACTCCTGAAGCTTTTTACTTGGATCATCTTCGATCCCTTTGTGCTTGTGCTGAAACCCCAACTAGCTTAGTTGAGGGCAAATCTTTAGATGAAAAAGGGGAAACTTTTACTAGATCAAATTCATTGTTTGCAATGCTATGCTTGGAATTTATGTGAAATATATGATTTTACCTGTTGTTCTGAAGACCCTAAGAAACACCTTCCCTACTTCCCTACCAATGTGACTTTAGTGATAATGGAATCGTATCTTCGTATGCTAAGGGTGTTTATAATTACTATGATGTTCAACAAATTGAAGAATTTGTTGCTTTTAAGGGTGCTTATGAAATTGCTTCTTTGATTGGAAAGTATGATGCTACTCTTTACAAATCTGAAAATTTTGCCATACTTAAATATTGTTATGATAATTATGCTTCTAATGCCTATGTTAAACCATATATTGAGGACTCTTCCGCTGTCCAAGAAGAGACTAATATTTTGCAGGAGTCTATGGAAGAAGGAATTGATGAAACTGTGGGCTCATTGGATGAAAAAGATGATGAGGAGAGCGAAGAACAAAAGGAGGAAGAGCGGATTAGCTTCCCGTGCCCACCTTCTAATGAGAGTAACTCTTCAACTCATACATTGTTTAATTCCCCTTTGTGCTTATCGAATGATGATTGCTATGATGATTGTTATGACCCCATTGATTCTTTTGAAATACCCCTTTTTGATGATGCTTGCTATGCTTGTGGCCAAGATGCCAATATGAATGATGCTTATGGAGATGAACTTGCTATAGTTCCTTATGTTAAACATGAAATTGTTGCTATTGCACCCACACATGATAGTCCTATTATCTTTTTGAATTCTCCCGACTACACTATATCAGAGAAGTTTGCCCTCATTAAGGATTATATTAATGGGTTGCATTTTACTACTACACATGATGATTTTGATAGATATAATATGCATGTGCTTGCTGCTCCAACTTGCAATTATTATGAGAGAGGAACTATATCTCCACCTCTCTATGTTTCCAATATGATAAAATTGCAAGAAACTGCTTATACTATGCATTGGCCTTTACTATGTGTGCATGTATTGTTGTTTTATGACATGCCAATGCATAGGAAGAGAGTTAGACTTTGTTGTTGCATGATTTATGTTACTTTGTGCTCACTACTAAATTACAAATCATTGTTAATTAAAATTGGCTTTGATATACCTTGGGATCCGGGTGGATCCATTACTTGAGCACTATATGCCTAGCTTAATGGCTTTAAAGAAAGCGCTGCCAGGGAGACAACCCGGAAGTTTTAGAGAGTCACTTATTTCTGTTGAGTGCTTTTATATAGTCTAAAAAAAAGAGGGGAACCCAAAACTTTTCAAAAAGGAAAGTGAAAGTGAGAAAGACAAGCATTGTTGAAGTGGGGGAGCTCCTTGAACTTTGTTCATGCTCACAGAAACTTTGTGAATCTTAATTACAGAAACTTTTCAACAAAAATAATTATCCCCTTGTACAATTCCATTGTATTATAAAAATAATGTGCCAAGGTTTGCCTTTAGGATATTTAGATTGCTTGTTGGTTTGTGCGGTGCAACATAGAAACTTTGGCTGTAGTGCGCGATTTTACATTTTTTACTGGAACGTCAAACGGTTCTGAAACTTTTTGAACTGTCTTTCTATACAAATTGTTTATTTTTCCTAATTGTTGTAGAATTTTTGGGCTATCACAAGTATGGTAAATGTTCAGATTATTACAGACTGTCCTGTTTAAAACAGATTCTGTTTTTGATGCATAGTTTGCTTGTTTTGATGAAACTATCAATTTTTATCAGTGGATTAAGCCATGGAAAAGTTATATTACAGTAGCTACAATGCAAAAACAAAATATGAATTGGTTTGCAACAGTACTTAGAGTAGTGATTTTCTTTATTATACTAACGGATCTTACCGAGTTTTCTATTGAAGTTTTGTGTGGATGAAGTGTTCGAAGATCGTGGAGGTCTCGATATGAGGAAAAGGAGGAGAGGCAAGAGCTCAATCTTGGGGATGCCCAAGGCACCCCAAGTAAATATTCAAGGAGACTCAAGCGTCTAAGCTTGGGGATGCCCCAGAAGGCATCCCATCTTTCTTCAACAAGTATTGGTATGTTTTCAGATTCGTTTCATTCATGTGATATGTGCAAATCTTGGAGCGTCTTTGCATTTAGTTTTCACTTTTCTTTTATGCACCATGCTGGTATGAGATATGCCTTGGTTGATTTATAGAATGCTTCATGTGCTTCACTTATACCATTTGAAGTTTGGATTGCCTGTTTCTCTTCACATAGAAAACCGCCATTTGTAGAATGCTCTTTTGCTTCACTTATATTTGTTAGAGTGTGGGCATATCTTTTGTAGAAAGAATTAAACTCTCTTGCTTCACTTATATCCATTAAGGGAGATGACATGAATTGGTCATTCACATGGCTAGTCATAATATCCTACATAAAACTTGTAGATCACTGAATATGATATGTTTGATTCCTTGCAATAGTTCTACGATATAAAGGTGGTGATATTAGAGTAGTGATAGTTGAGTAATTGTGAAATTGAGAAATACTTGTGTTGAGGTTTGCAAGTCCCATAGCATGCACTATGGTAACCTTTGTGTGACAAATTTGAAGCATAGAGTGTTTCTTTGATTGTCTTCCTTATGAGTGGCGGTCGGGTGATACGTCTCCAACGTATCTATAATTTTTGATTGTTCAATGCTATTATATTAGCTGTTTTGGATGTTTATGGGCTTTAGTTTACACTTTTATATCATTTTTGGGACTAACCTACTAACTAGAGGCCCAGCCCGTATTGCCGTTTTTTTGCCTATTTCAGTGTTTCGAAGAAAAGGAATATCAAACGGAGTCCAAATGGAATGAAACCTTCGGGAGCGTGATTTTTGGAACGAACGTGATCCAGAGGACTTGGAGTGGAAGTCAAGAAACGATCGAGGCGGCCACGAGGGTGGAGGGCGTGCCCCCCTACTGGGCACGCCCCCCTGTCTCGTGGGCCCCTCGGGCGACAACTCACCTACTTCTTCCTCCTACATATACCCACGTACCCCAAAAACATCAGAAGCGACCACGAAAAACTATTTCCACCGTCGTAACCTTCTGTATCCGTGAGATCCCATCTTGGAGCCTTCATCGGCGCTCCACTGGAGGGGGAATCGACCATGGAGGGCCACTACATCATCTCCAAGGCCTCTTCGATGAGTTTTGAGTAGTTTACCACAGACCTTCGGGTCCATAGTTATTAGCTAGATGGCTTCTTCTCTCTCTTTGAATCTCACATCCATGTTCTCCTTGATCTTCTTGGAGATCTATTCGATGTAACTCTTTTTGCGGTGTGTTTGTAGAGATCCGATGAATTGTGGGTTTATGATCCAGTTTATCTATGAGAAATATTTGAATCTCCTCTGAATTCTTTTATGTGTGATTAAGTTATCTTTGCAAGTCTCTTCGAATTATCATTTTGGTTTGGCCTACTAGATTGATCTTTCTTGCAATGGGAGAAATGCTTAGATTAGGGTTCAATCTTGCGGTGTCCTTTCCCATTGACAGCAGGGGCAGCAAGGCACGTATTGTATTGTTGCCATCGAGGATAAAAAGATGGGGTTTATATCATATTGCATGAGTTTATCCCTCTACATCATGTCATCTTTCTTAATGCGTTACTCTGTTCTTTATGAACTTAATACTCTAGATGCATGCTGGATGGCGGTCGATGTGTGGAGTAATAGTAGTAGATGCAGGCAGGAGTCTGTCTACTTGTCACAGATGTGATGCCTATATACATGATCATGCCTAGATAATCTCATAACTATGCGCTTTTCTATCAATTGCTTGACAGTAATTTGGTCACCCATCGTAATACTTATGCTATCTTGAGAGAAGCCAGTAGTGAAACCTATGGCCCCCGGGTCTATCTCTTATTATATAAGCTTTCAATCTACTTTTCTTTGCATCTTTACTTTTCCAATCTATATTATAAAATACCAAAAATATATTTATCTTATCATATTATCTCTATCAGATCTCACTTTCGCAAGTGGCCGTGAAGGGATTGACAACCCCTTTATTGCGTTGCTTGCGAGTTCTTGTTTGTCTGTGTAGGTGCGTGGGACTTTTGAGGAGCCTCCTACTGGATTGATACCTTGGTTCTCAAAAACTGAGGGAAATACTTACACTATTGCTGCATCACCCTTTCCTCTTCAAGGAAAACCAACACAAGCTCAAGACGTAGGAAGAAGGATTTCTGGCACCGTTGCCGGGGAGGTCTTCGCTCAAGTCAAGACATACCAAGTACCCATCACAAACTCATCTCCCTTGCACTTACATTATTTGCCATTTGCCTCTCGTTTTCCTCTCCCCCACTTCACCCTTGCCGTTTTATTCGCCCTTCTTCCGTTCGTCTTTTTGTTTACCTTAATGTCTTACTTTGCTCGCTTGGTTGGAATAATTGTGTATTTATTACTAAACAAAGAAGCTAAGATCTATGGATCCTCATCCGCTTGCTAATCTTTTTAAGAGATCCAATTATGAAGAACCAATTTCTAGTAAGTTTTGTGCACTAGATTATCTTTATGAAGTTTTGCTTGAAATTCGTGAATCTGGAAATTGTGATGAAGTACTTTATGAAGTGATTCACCGCTAGATCTTTGAATAAAAAGCATGATTGCAATGATTTTACTATAAATTCTCTTGATGTCAATTGTGCTAATAATATGCAAAACCCTAAGCTTGGGGATGCTAGTTTTGCTATGTCTACTACTTGTTGCAATGATCATGATTGGGGTGATTCTTCTTATGATCTTGAAAATTTATTTAAGCTCCATGATGAATATGAGATTGATAATAGTGTTTGCAATAATATTGAAAGTGGGTTTGGAAGAGTGTCAACTTTAGATCCCACATATTTGGAGAATGTTCAACCTTATGGTATTTTTGATAAAAGTGGGTTTGGAAAGGTCATGACTTTAGTTAATGATAATCCCACTATTTTGGAAGAGTGTCAACTTCACATGCATGTGGATCGTGTTGATAATATGTTATGGGATGGCTATTTTGTTGAATTTGCCTATGATCCTACATGTAATTATTATGAGAGAGGAAAATATGGTCGTTGAAATTTTTATCTTACTAAATTACCTCTCGTCATGTTGAGATTGCTGTCGTCTCTTTCTTCTTCCTTGCATATGCTAGTTTTTGCTTGCCTTGCAAATTTGTTTGCTTATAATATGCCTATGCATAGGAAGTATGTTAGACTTAGATGTGTTTGTCACGTGTTTCATGATGCTCTCTTTGCGCTTCAATTATTGTCTTTCATGTGAGCATCATTAAAATTATCAATGCCTAGCTAAAAGGCTTTAAAGAAAAGCGCTTGTTGGGAGACAACCCAATATTTTTACTTGCTGTTATTCAATAAATTTTGCATCTACCTTCTGTTTAGATGTGTTTTTATGTTTTAATTAGTGTTTGTGCCAAGTAGAACCTATAGGATAACTTATGGTGTTAGTTAATTTGATTCTGCTGAAAAATGGAAACTTTGTGCGCACGAAATAATTTTAGTATTTCACATAAACGTGATTTTGTGTTGATTCTTTTTGATGTAGATCAATAGACAAATTACCCAGGACTCCCTATTTTGGTAGGATTTTTAAAGTTCCAGAAGTATTCGAGAGTTACAGATTTCTACAGACTGTTCTGCTTTTGACAGATTCTGTTTTTCGTGTGTTGTTTGCTTATTTTGATGCATCTATGGCTAGCATGGAAGGGTATGAACCATAGAGAAGTTGGAATACTGTAGGTTTAACACCAATATAAATAAAGGATGTGTTCATTACAGTACCTTATGTGGTGGTTTTTCTTTCTTTCACTAATGGAGCTTATGAGATTTCCTGTTGAGTTTTGTGTTGTGAAGTTTTCAAGTTTTGGGTAAAGATTTGATGGACTATGGAATAAGGAGTGGCAAGAGCCTAAGATTGGGGATGCCCATGGAACCCCAAGATATTCAAGAATAGCCAAAAGCCTAAGCTTGGGGATGCCCCGGAAGGCATCCCCTCTTTCGTCTTCGTCTATCGGTAACTTTACTTGGAGCTATATTTTTATTCGCCACATGATATGTGTTTTGCTTGGAGCGTCTTGTATGATATTAGTTTTTGCTTTTTAGTTTACCACAATCATCCTTGCTGTACACACCTTTTGGGAGAAACCCACTTGATTGGAATTTATTAGAATACTCTTTGTGCTTCACTTATATCTTTTGAGCTAGATAGTTTTTGCTCTAGTGCTCCACTTAAATCTTTTAGAGCACGGCGGTGACTTAATTTTGTAGAAATTGTTAGTCTCTCTTGCATCACTTATATTATTTTGGAGAGTCTTTTAGAACAGCATGGTATTTGCTATGGTTATAAAATTGGTCCTAGAATGATGGGCATCCAAGTTGGGTATAATAAAAACTATCATAGGAAGTGAATTGGATGCTGTCGGTGTCAAAACCGGCAGATCTCGGGTAGGGGGTCCCGAACTGTGCGTCTAAGGCTAATGGTAACAGGAGGCAGGGGACATGATGTTTTACCCAGGTTCGGGCCCTCTCGATGGAGGTAATACCCTACTTCCTGCTTGATTGATCTTGATGATATGAGTATTACAAGAGTTGATCTACCACGAGATCGTAGAGGCTAACCCCTAGAAGCTACCCTATGATTATGATTGTTGTTGTCCTACGGACTAAATCCTCCGGTTTATATAGACACTGGAGGGGGCTAGGGTTACACAGAGTCGTTTACAGAGAAGGAAATCTACACATCCGAATATCCAATCTTGCCTCCCACGCAAAGGAGAGTCCCATCGGACACGGGACGAAGTCTTCAATCTTGTATCTTCATAGTCTAACAGTCCGGCCAAAGTATATAGTCCGGCTGTCCGAGGACCCCTTAATCCAGGACTCCCTCAGTAGCCCCTGAACCAGGCTTCAACGATGATGAGTCTGGCGCGCATATTGTCTTCGGCATTGCAAGGCGGGTTCCTTCTCCGAATACTCCATAAGAGATTTTGAACACAAGGATCGTGTCCGGCTCTGTAAAACAAATTCCACATACCACCATGGAGAGTATAATATTCCATGAATATGATCTGCTGATAGCTTTTCATAGCATGACATCACGCCATGGTTCAGTCTTTATTCGAACCGTTTTCATAACCAGCCGCTACGCGCGCTGCGAGGCGGTTTTACTGGCACGTCTTGTCGAAGCAGAGATCGTGTCCCCCCTTATCACGGGATTGTGTGAGTAACCCAACCGTGTTTATTTAATATGACTCTTCGATTTTAGGCAAGTCCCAAACGGTCACGCGGGGGATGCTTGACATTCGTCCTCTTTATAAAGGGGGCCAAGGCGTGTCCTTTTTCTTTCCACGCTCGATCCTTCCCCTCCCGCACCTCGAGTTCCAACACCCAAGGCTCAAGCCAAAGCACTTTGGTCCTTCGACCATGTCCGAATCCAATCAAGGCCGGTGGATAGCCTCCTCCATTACAGAGGAGGACATTCGGAAGCTTAGGGAGGCCAGGTATCTCACCGCCGAGATTCCGCACAGGCTACCTGCTTCAGGGCAGGTCATCCCCACTCCCGAACCCAACGAGAGCATTGTCTTTATCTCCCACTTTCTCCGAGGGCTAGGTTTTAGCGTGGATCCCTACGTAAGAGGGCTCATGTTCTATTACGGGCTAGATTCCCACGATCTAGCTCCAGATTCCGTTCTTCACATCTCGTCATTTATCGTCATGTGTGAAGCCTTCCTCCGCATCACCCCCACTTCGGCCTATGGCTCAAGACCTTCAATGTGAGGCCAAGGGTGATCGATGGGCGTCACACGGAGTGTGGAGGCGCTATAATAAGCAAAGGTGCCGACGCCCCATGGCCAAAGGGTTCTTTCGTGGAGACTTCTGATTTATGGCAGCGGGAGTGGTTTTACATCACCGCTCCCCGAGGTACTAAGCGGGTGGCTACTCTAGCGTTCCGCCAGGGCCCTCCACCACAACTGGCATCATGGGTCAACAAAGGGCTGGATTGGGGGCGGCAAATGACGTGCCGACATTGCAGAGCCGCATTTGAGACCTTCTCAAGAGGGATATCAGTCTTGCCAAGATAATGCAAGTGATGCTGGTTCGTCGAGTCCTTCTCAAGAGGGATATCAGTCTTGCCAAGATAATGCAAGTGATGCTGGTTCGTCGAGTCCTTCCCTGCCAATGTCGCCCTCTCCGTATGTGGGAGTTCAACCCGGAAGGACCGCCAACCGTTCAACAATTCTTTGGTATGACGCTCAAAGAGATGTATGAGTTATTCTTCAGATCACGAATAAAGTGTCCGGACACCACCGAGGACGTGGGTCTCAATTGTAACTGCCCGGATACCCTGGTAAATACTTCTGCTACCGAACACACCATACTTTATATTTATTATAACCTCATTCTAAAAATGTTCTCTGCCAGGACTGGCTGAAGAAAGCGGAGAGGATTAGGTGTCCGGCCCCTCTTCCTGAAGGCTCGCCGAATCCCTTGTTGACTAGGATGCTTGACCGCGTGCCGTATCAGGTGCCATCGGGCGAAGACGAGGGGAGGAATAGAGAAGCCACAAATGGGCCTCATTTTTTACACATCCAGGTTGGAGGAGTAGGTGCCTCCATGAAGGAGGATAATCGTGGAGGGGAATCTAAAATCCCTTCTCCTCAAGGTAAGAAAAGGGCCGCCTCTGAAGATTTGGAGACGGAGGCTTCTGAACGAGGGAAGAAGACCTCGCAAGAGGACCGGCCCTCCACCGAGCCGTAAGTGAAAGAGTACTTTGGTAGACATACCCCGTTTTATTTTCTGAGGATAACGACCGAAATATATTTGTTGCAGTCCGGCTCGTAGCCCTTCTCCACGGAGTTCCTCGGGGGATCTTCCCCTGGATATGATGGAGAGAGAGTCGCCTCCCCCTGCCTCCCCGTCACACGGGGCGGATGACCCCGAAGTGTCATCACGGAGGATTTCTCCTGATCTGCCAAGGCCAGAAGTTGACACTTCAGCCGCCTGGAGTCTGGCATATCCGGCTCCCAAGGAGAGCTTTAGGAGGAGTCCCGGATTGTCTGACACACTGCCGGACACCCTAATGGGCCTTCTGGAGCGAGCGTCCATCTCCGAGACGCATCGTGCCTTAATGGGCACGGTAATTGAGAGGATTTCATCTACGAAAAGCGGTTTGAATGAAGCTTTTACGAGTCTGCTAAGAGACTTTGAGGTACGCAAAAAATGTATTTCTGATGGTTCCGCACATGCTAAGTGTGCTCTATATAGATAGTATCCCCTGAGACTCTGGTTGCCATCAACGTGGCGGACAGAGGATCATAATCACTGTTAATAATCTTGCTGCTTTATGTGCAGGTGGCAGAGGGTTCGGCGGCCGGCCGATCTACTGATTTTGCCGAACTAAAGCGGCAGCTAGACATGGTCGATGCCGACATCACGCTTGTTAACAAGCGGCTTGATGAGGCCCAGGGTATGTGTATTTGGCTTGTCAGCAAATCCTTTAAGAGGAGCATGATGCTAGTATCTATAATATGCTGTTACTACAGATGGAGCTGCTGCCGTGGAGACCCTTCGGGCAGAGCTTGATCGAGCCAAGGAGCAAGCCCGGATAAGTGATGTGACCGCTCTGAAGGCGGTCGAGGAGTTAAGAGCCGAACAGGCTGCTCGTCGCCGGAGCGAAGAAAAGATAGCTCAGATGGCTATCGAGCTGGAAGATGTCGCCAACCGCCGCGAGCTCCTTGAAAAGGAAAATCAAGCAAAAGCAGTTGACCTGAAGAAGGCCCTAGAGGCAGCCAAGAAAACCCGCTCTGAAATGAGGGGGATGAGGGAGGAGCTTCGTGAAGCCGGAGATATCGTGGCTGGAAAGCCCTATCTGTTGCGGATGAAATTCGGAGATCCAAAGTATGCCCTCTGGATCAGTCGTGGAGTGCGGCGGACGCATATGAGGACCTGGCAAAGAGTGCTGCTGATGCATCCGAGTTTTACAAAGATCGAAAGGACCATAAGGCTGAGAGGTTATTCTGGTCGCAGTTCAGTGCCCCGATGCGTCCGTTGGCATTAAATGAAAAGATGGCCGCATGGGCCGAACTCCATAGGTTGTCCAGGCTTGCCATGAGGTCTGTCATGGATCATCTTTGGCCACAAGGTCCAAGGCCGGACAACTATTTTGGATTAGTGCAACAATTCCTTGGTGCTGTGTCACATATCGACGTTGTGAAGAGGTCGGGGTGCATAGAGGGTGCATGGATGGCTCTTGCCCGTGTTAAAACATACTAGGCTAGGATGGAAGCCACCGCTATTGCAACCCAGAGCGCGAGGACGGGTAGGACCTGTCCGAGCACTATTTCGAAGAAGTCTTAGAAGGCGCCCGTTTAATAGAGGCTCAGTGCTCGAAGAGTGCCATGTTCGAATGACATGTATCGCGATTGTAAAGACAATGCTATTTCAATTTATAAAGGCTGTTTTTATACTTTTGCCTGAAAGTATTATAATACTTCTTGTGCGGCCATTTATGTATATATATATATATATATCCTGAAAGTTTGCAGTCGTCGACTTCAGCCCCCACGCATATAATGCGGGGGTGTTCAAGAAAGCGCGTAGTCACACTTGACCCAACGTATTGGTTCGTTAAGGAGGTGATAGCGCGGCGAACCAGGCAATCGGACTATATAGCTTTAACACTTTCACTTAGCCATAGGAGTTTGACAATGGGGCGACTATATAGCCCCTGGTACTTTCGCGTTCAGCCAGATATGGTGTGCGTATGTACGTGACCGGGAAACCGGTCCTTCGTTAATGAGGAGGAATCCCAAAGATTCCACTGGGTCATCGAGTGGTTGACCAGTCTCGCGCTGTATCATGACAGTCAGTTTTCGGCTTTCTCTACTGAGGTGCTCGTCCAGGTGAACCGGGGCACAATCACAGTAGTTCTCCCGGTGCCGCCTTAGCCGATAGAATGGAACGTAAGGTAGCAAAACACGGGAGCCGGGCAAACCCAACATTTGACCAAAGACATGATTCAGAGCTGATGCATATAAGGCCAAACTCGCGACGCCGAACACTCCCTAAGGTATTCAGACTTTATAATGTGTACTGGGCTGAATAACACCCTTAACAATGAGCCCTGAGTTTCCAGGTACGAGCAGTGTTCTGGTGTGACAAAAATGCCGAAAACGCCAGTATCTCCCCCGGTTGTATAAAGTTTTCGGAGGGGAAGGAGCAACAAGAGATGTTAAAAAGGTTTACGCAGGGTCTTAATCTAAAGACAAACCTCTGTGCGGGGACCTGCTGCACGTCTGCGCCTTTATCTCCGTTGTGCCATATCCTGGAAGGGTGTAGCACGATGGTCACCTATAAAAGAAAAAACCCAGGTGAAAGACTTCGTGCGAGGTGTTTGTCAATGAAAATGCAGTATGCTATTGTATTGATAGGGTCGAGCCAAACTATGGGTTATTTTTGCGAGCAGCCCCTAGCATCTTGTATGGGAAAATCCCAACTGGGCTGTTATATTAGGTGGAGCGCCAGACTCGTCTAACAATGTCCGTGGTCTTGGTGACCGGCCATTAGTCCTGGTTGGAGGGACCGCTCAGTGTTCGGCTACTAGAGCTGCCACATATTCTTCTGCGCATAAGGAGTTTCCGCTAACTGTGATGATGCCGCGTGGACCGGGCATCTTAAGTTTGAGGTAGGCGTAATGCGGTACTGCATTAAAACGAGCGAAGGCTGTTCGTCCGAGTAGTGCGTGATAGCCGCTCCGGAATGGAGCAATGTCGAAGGTTAATTCCTCGCTTCTGAAGTTGTCGGGGGAACCGAATACAACCTCTAGTACTAGAGAGCCCATACAGTGGGCCTCAACGCCTGGTATTACTCATTTAAAGGTGGTATTACTTAGTCTGATCCTTGAAGGATCTATCCCCATTTTCCGGACAGTGTCCTGGTATATCAGGTTTAGACTACTGCCGCCATCCATGAGGACTCGTGTGAGATGGTATCCGTCAATTATTGGGTCGAGCACCAAGGCAGCCGATCCTCCATGCCGAACACTAGTCGGATGGTCCCTGCGATCGAAGGTGATCGGGCAGGCCGACCAGGGATTAAATTTGGGGGCGACAGGCTCAACAGCGTATATGTCTCTGAGTGCGCATTGCGCGTTCTCTTTGGAATGTGAGTTGCGTAAATCATATTCACTGTTTTGACTTCTGGTGGGAATTTTTTCTGTCCTCCAGTGTTTGGCTGACGAGGCTCATCCTCGTCTTCACTTGGTGTCTCCCTCCCCTTTTGTTCAGCATTCAATTTGCCGGCCTACTTAAAGACCCAACACTCTCTGTGGGTGTGGTTTGCAGGATTTTCGGGGGTGCCGTGAATCTGACACAATTTGTCTAGAATTTTGTTTAGGCTGGACGGTCCATCTCTGCTGCCTTTAAATGGCTTCTTCCATTGACCGGGTCGAGAGCCCCTGAATCCGGCATTGACTATCGTATTCTCTGGGCTGTCATTATTGTTTCGACGCTTGTTTTTGTTGCATCGTGGCTTCCCGTTGCCATCCCTGACTTCGGATGTGCTTGGGTCGCTGGTGCCGCTATGGGCCAGTCAGCTGTCCTCGCCCGTGCAAAAGCGGGTCATAAGGCTTGTTAAGGTTGCCACCGTCCTCGGCTTTTCTTGGTCGAGGTGTCTGGCAAGCCATTCGTCCCGGATACTGTGTTTGAAGGCCGCTAAAGCCTCGGTGTCCGGGCAGTCGACTATTTGGTTTTTCTTAGTAAAAAACCTGTTCCAGAGCTTTCGGGCTGACTCTCTGGGTTGTTGGATTATATGACTTAGGTTGTCAGCATCCGGAGGCCGGGCATAAGTCCCTTGAAAATTGGCCCTGAAAGCATCCTCGAGCTCTTCCCAACTTCCAATTGAGTTTTCTTTAGCCATGTTATTTTGAGAAGACATGATTGCTTTGATTAGTATGCTTGAAGTATTACTATTTCTTATGTCAATATGAACTTTTATTTTGAATCATTTGGATCTGAACATTCATGCCACAATAAAGAAAATTACATTGAGAATTATGCAAGGTAGCATTCCACATCCAAAATTCTGTTTTTATCATTTACCTACTCGAGGACGAGCAGGAATTAAGCTTGGGGATGCTTGATACGTCTCCAACGTATTTATAATTTTTGATCGTTCCATGCTATTATATTACCAGTTTTGGATGTTTATGGGCTTTACTTTATACTTTTATATCATTTTTGGAACTAACCTACTAATCGGAGGCCCAACCCGTATTGCTGTTTTTTTGCCTATTTCAGTGTTTCGAAGAAAAGGAATATCAAACGGAGTCCAAACGGAATGAAACCTTCGGGAGCGTGATTTTTGGAACGAACGTGATCCAGAGGACTTGGAGTGGAAGTAAAGAAACGATCGAGGCAGCCACGAGGGTGGAGGGCATGCCCCCTACTAGGCACGCCCCCTGTCTCGTGGGCCCCTTGGGCGGCCACTGACCTACTTCTTCCTCCTACATATACCCACGTATCCCGAAAACATCAGAAGCGACCACGGAAAACTATTTCCACCACCGTAACCTTCTGTATCTGTGTGATCCCATCTTGGAGCCTTCATCGGCGCTCCGCTGGAGGGGGAATCAACCATGGAGGGCCTCTACATCATCTCACACCCATGTTCTCCTTGATCTTCTTGGAGATCTATTCGATGTAACTCTTTTTGCGGTGTGTTTGTAGAGATCCGATGAATTGTGGGTTTATGATCAAGTTTATCTATGAGAAATATTTGAATCTCCTCTGAATTCTTTTATGTGTGATTAAGTTATCTTTGCAAGTCTCTTCGAATTATCAGGTTGGTTTGGCCTACTAGATTGATCTTTCTTGCAATGGGAGAAGTGCTTAGCTTTGGGTTCAATCTTGCGGTGTCCTTTCCCAGTGATAGCAAGGGCAGGAAGGCACGTATTGTATTTTTGCCATCGAGGATAAAAAGATGGGGTTTATATCATATTGCATGAGTTTATCCCTCTACATCATGTCATCTTTCTTAATGCGTTACTCTGTTTTTAACTTAATACTCTAGAGGCATGCTGGATAGCGGTCGATGTGTGGAGTAATAGTAGTAGATGCAGGCAGGAGTCGGTCTACTTGTCACGGACGTGATGCCTATATACATGATCATGCCTAGATAATCTCAAAACTATGCGCTTTTCTATCAGTTGCTCGACAATAATTTGTTCACCCACCGTAATAATTATTCTATCTTAAGAGAAGCCAATAGTGAAACCTATGGCCCCGGGTCTATCTCTTATTATATAAGCTTTCAATCTACTTTTATTTGCATATTTACTTTTACAATCTATATTATAAAATACCAAAAATACATTTATCTTATCATATTATCTCTATCAGATCTCACTTTCGCAAGTGGCCGTGAAGGGATTGACAACCCCTTTATTGCATTGGTTGCGAGTTCTTGTTTGTTTGTGTAGGTGCGTGGGACTTTTGAGGAGCCTCCTACTGGATTGATACCTTGGTTCTCAAAAATTGAGGGAAATACTTACGCTACTATTGCTGCATCACCCTTTCCTCTTCAAGGAAAATCAACTCAAGCTCAAGACGTAGCATTGGGGACGAGCGATGGTCTTTTCCTACCAATCTATCCCCCTAGGGGCATGCGTAGTAGTACTTTGCTTCGAGGGCTAATAAACTTTTGCAATAAGTATATGAGTTCTTTATGACTAATGTGAGTCCATGGATTATACGCACTCTCACCCTTCCATCATTGCTAGCCTCTTCGGTACCGTGCATTGCCCTTTCTCACCTCGAGAGTTGGTGCAAACTTCGCCGGTGCATCCAAACCCCGTGACGATATGCTCTATCGCACATAAGCCTCCTTATATCTTCCTCAAAACAGCCACCATACCTACCTATTATGGCATTTCCATAGTCATTCCGAGATATATTGCCATGCAACTTCCATCATCATCATATACATGACTTGAGCATTTATTGTCATATTGCTTTGCATGATCGTAAGATAACTAGCATGATGTTTTCATGGCCTGTCCATTTTTTGATATCTTTGCTATGCTAGATCATTGCACACCCCAGTACACCGCCGGAGGCATTCATATAGAGTCATATCTTTGTTCTAGATATCGAGTTGTAATATTGAGTTGTAAGTAAATAAAAGTGTGATGATCATCATTATTAGAGCATTGCCCCAGTGAGGAAAAGATGATGGAGACTATGATTCCGCCACAAGTCGGGATGAGTCTCCGAACTTTATGAAAAATAAAAGAGGCCAAAGAAGCCCAAATAAAAAAAAGAGCCAAAGAAGCCCAGCAAAAAAAATATAAAAATATAAAAAAAGGAAAGAGAGAAAAAGAGAGAAGGGGCAATGTTACTATCCTTTTACCACACATGTGCTTCATAATAGCACCATGTTCTTCATATAGAGAGTCTCTTGAGTTATCACTTTCATATACTAGTGGGAATTTTCATTATAGAACTAGTGAGTTAGCACCGATGATGAGCTTCCTCAAATGCCCGAGGTCTTCATGAGCAAGCAAGTTGGATGCACACCCACTTAGTTTCCAGTTTGAACTTTCTATACTTATAGCTCTTAGTGCATCCGTTCCATGGCAATCCCTACTCCTCGCATTGACATCAATTGATGGGCATCTCCATAGCCCGTTGATTAGCCGCGTTGATGTGAGACTTTCTCCCTTTTTGTCTTCTCCTCATAAACCTTCACCATCACATTCTATTCCACCTATAGTGTTATATCCATGGCTTGCGCTCATGTATTGCGTGAGGGTTGAAAAAGCTGAAGCGCGTTAAAAGTATGAACCAATTGCTCGGCTTGTCATCGGGGTTGTGCATGATGGGAGCATTTTGTGTGACGAAAATGAAGCATGGACAAACTATATGATTTTGTAGGGATAAGCTTTCTTTGGCTATGTTATTTTGATAAGACATAATTGCTTGGTTAGCATGCTTGAAGTATTATTGTCTTAATGTCAAATGATAGACTATTGCTTTGAATCACTCGTGTCTTAATATTCATGTCATGATTAAATTACATGATCAAGATTATGCTAGGTAGCATTCCACATCAAAAATTATCTTTTTTATCATTTACCTACTCGCGGACGAGCAGGAATTAAGCTTGGGGATGCTGATACGTCTCCGTCATATGAAAGTGCGTTATATCGACTAGAGGGGAGGTGAATAGGCGATTTTTTATGAATTCTTCACTGAGGAATTTGCTGGTGAGGAAATTCCTTGGCGAAGAACTACTTGCAGCGGAATAAGTACTCAGAAGTAAGCATAACAGAATACAAGCATGGTCATCATGATGAAATGAAGACAAACACAGAGTACAGAAAGCGTAATCACAGGATAACACAAGATGAAGACAAACAGACTGAAGAAATTGAACTGAGGAAATTGAGAAAGTCTTCAGTCAAAGTCTTCAAGCACAGATATGAACAAACATTCAACACAGTAATGAGGAAATGGAAGGGTTGAGGAGATAGAACCAGTTAGTTGGTGAAGACAATGATTTGGTAAACCAGTTCCAACTGTTATCTCAGTTGTACGTCTGGTTGGAGCAGCTGAGTATTTAAACTCGAGGACACGCAGTCCCGGACACCCAGTCACTAAGCCGCAACTCAGGACACCCAGTCCTCACCGTATTCTCCTTGAACTAAGACCACGCAGGCCTTGTCCAATCACTCGTGGTAAGTCTTCAGGTGACTTCCAAACCTTCACAGACTTGGTCACTCGGCGATCCACAATTCCTCTTGGATGTTCTAGACCTTGACGCCTAACCATCTGGAAGAAGCACAGTCTTCAAAGGTAACAAGCGTCGGATCCACGCAGGATCAATTTCTTCAGTGATGCTCAATCACTTTGGGTTTGTGGGGGTTTGGTTTTGGGATTTTCCTCACTTGATCATTTTCGCTCAAAGTTCTCGGAGGATGGGTTGCTCTCAAATGACAAGTGTCAAGTTCTCTTGGAGCAGCCAACCAACTAGTGGTTGTAGGGGGCGGCTATTTATAGCCTAGGGAGCAGCCCGACATGATAAGACATAAATGCCCTTCAATGATATGACCGTTAGGTGGATAGGATATTTTGGGACAGCCGGCGCGCAGCACAGCAACGGTCAGAAATTTGACTCTCAAATTCCTCAGGGCTATCATGTTCCTCACTGTGTAGGCAATTCGCACTGGCGAATTCCTAACTCCTCAGTTAGAGCAAAGTTCTCAGTGACCAGAAGAACTGCGTCTCTGTCACTGAAGAAATTGACTGAACTGTATGAGATTTCCAATGGCTTCACTCGAAGGGATTGGTAGGTGTAGGATTTTGAGTTGAGCATCACATGGAAATTTTTCCTTAGTATTTCCTCGACCCCCTTTAACAGTACGGTGTTTCCTATGACTCAAGAAAGAGAAAATGAAACTATGAAAACAAAAGTCTTCACGCTTCATGTTCCTCGAATGAATATCAAGTCTTCAAGGTCACACCAATTTCTTCACTTTCAAAGTCTTCAGAAAGTCTTCAGAATAACAAAGTCTTCGGTCGAAGAACTTCATTTTTAGGGGTCGACTTTCTCTGTAAATATCAAACTCCTCATAGACTTATAGACCTGTGTACACTCACAAACGCATCAGTCCCTTAACCTATAAGTCTTCAATACACCAAAATCACTAAGGGGCACTAGATGCACTTACAATCTCCCCCTTTTTGGTGATTGATGACAACATAGGTTAAGTTTTCAACGGGGATAAACATATGAAGTGTAAATACTGATATTGAGGAATTTGATTGCAAGATATAGAAGAACTCCCCCTGAAGTTGTGCATAGTGAGGAATTTGCTTTTGAAGCAATGCACACTTGAAGAGATGAATCATGGAGATCTCCCCCTATATCTTGTAATTCATACACGCATTTGATATATAATATGAAGAATTTGAAATGCATGATGAAATATGGTGCCTGATGAAATTCAGCATGCGTGCAATAATATTAACGAGGAATAAGCATGCAGAATAGCATCAAAAGTATCGGAGCATAGTGCAACAAAAGTATCAGAGCACCATCCAAAACTATCAGAGCACCATCGGGTTTAAGATTACAACTCGATCCAATAAAAGTTTCGGAAGAACTAGAGTTGTAACTTAAAAAAAACGGCCTTAATATAGACCCGCTTGAAGACTAACTCAGATTTCTCCCCCTTTGTCATGAAATGACCAAAAGGATTGAAACTGAGGACTAACGCCCCTGAAGAATTTCAAGTTGATGGAGGAGCGCCAGCGTTGTCGGGGTTGTTTGTTGTAGCAGGGCCTGCTGCAGTGTCATCCAAATCTTCATACTCATCAGTGTCACGCGATGAAGAATAAGAGCTGGCCACCAGAGCAGGAACTTTGACCCTCTTGAATTTCTTCGGAGGAGGTGCAGACCAGTCAAGTTCTTCCTTGAGACCCATAGTCTTCAGTTCTTCAGCGCTATAGACATGAGTGAGGACAGCCCAGGTGCGGTTGAGGGTTTCATGAAGGTGGTAGTGGTTTTTCTTCACTGCATTGTGCGTTGAGGTCATGTTGTGAAGAATTGCAGCAAACTGTCGCTTTACCCATTTGTGATTGCGATCAACCTTCTGATGAAGACTGAGGAGTAACTCACGGTCAGTCATCACCCTGGGTGCTGTGGATTGAGGATTTTGCTTGGCTGAGGTATTTGCGGTAGTGTCATGTGTGGCAGAGTCATCATTGGTAGAGTAAGATGTAGCCAGACGAAATTGACCATCCAATGGACGAATGCCTTCATCGATCACAGCAGCTGCCTTGCCTTTATCATCAGATGATGAAACTGGCCGTTTGAGGACTTCAATGGGAGGCAAGTAGCTACCGTGGTTCAGAGTGTCAGCTTTGTAATTTAGTGAAGATCTTGCCCTTATGAATCTCATAATCCAAGGCACATAGGGCTTCAGCTCTAAAGGTGACATAGCAACATTTGCCAGAGTCCTCATGAAGAAATCATGGAAGTTGACGGGAACGCCATGAATGATGTTGAAAAGCATGTTCTTCATGATGCCAACGACATCTTCATCATTTGAGTCATGGCCTTTGATAGGACTCATTGTCTTTGTCAGAATGCGATAGACAGTCCGCGGCACATAAAGCAATTCCTTGATGAGGAATTTGGTTCGTGGGGCCTGCCCAGGCTTCAAAGGCTTCATGAGCACATGCATATAATGATTTGTCAGTTCAGGGTCATTGTAGATGCAACGTGCACTGTCATGGGGAGGATCAAGAGGAAGGACACGAAGCAATTTAGTTGCCGGTGCCTTGTAGTGAGTGTTTTCGGTCATCCAATCCAACACCCATGAATTGACATCTTCAGTGTCTCCAGTGATACACAGTGTGGCGTAGAACTGAAGAATGAGTTCTTCATTCCAATCACAGATGTCATTGCAGAAATTGAGTAATCCTGCATCGTGAAGAACACTGAGGACTGGCTCGAAGCATGACAGAGATTCCATATCCACATGAGGAATATGTTCATGATCGAAGATTTTGTCCTTGTCAAACAGCACTGAGGAATAGAAGTTGGCTTGACTGGCAGTCCAGAAACGCCTCTTCCTTATGCGAGCAGAGTCATATGGATTGTAGTTAGTGAAGAACCCATGCTCCGAAAAGAAGTCTTCAGCCTTGAATTTTTGTTTGCTTGAGAATGGATTCTTTGGCTTTGGCAGAGGGGTGTCAGTGATTTGCAGTATCACCTCAGGAATCGCGAGCTCATGTGGTTCAGGCTGAGGAATTTCTGGTTCCTCTTCTTGTGCAATCTGTGGAGTAGCAGCAGGTTCTTCAGCACTAGTGGCTGGAATTTCTTCATGAACAGAGGAAGTGGGATGAGTTTCTTCAGAGCCCATTTGAACTGTTGTTGCCGGGGACTGAGGAATCTGTTGAATGGGAGTGAAGAGAGGAGTATTGGGATGCTGACTTTCCCAAAGTCATCAGTCATCACTTGTGTAGTGCATCCAATATCCACATCTTCATCTTCAATTTCCTCAACACCAGCCTCTTCAGCTGTGAACTGAGGCATAGGTGAGGAATTGACTATCGTTGAAGGGATTGTATCCACTTCAATTTCTTCATCAATCTGCTCTGACGAAGCAGCAAAATGATTTTCTTCATCAGATCCGCTTGGAATCTTGTAGTCTTCTCCAAAAGGAACAATTTCCTTTGATGACATGGAGGAAATCGGAACGGCATCACCTGGATGTTCAAGTGAGCTGGTCATTGGCTTCATTTTCTTCGCAGCCGCAGAATTTGACGCAGCTGATGCCTTCCTTTTCTTCACTGCAGCTCGCTCTACAGCCTTGGTCTTCTTCACTTCATAGGCAGAAGGAAGAATTGGAGTTGGTGTAGGCGCGGGAGGAGCTGAGGAATCTGGTTGATTTTCTTCAGGCGCAACTGATGCAGTTGCCCTGATCTCTTCAGTTTCTTCAGGCGCACCACTAGTGGATGCCCTGGCAATTTCTTCAGCGGCTGGGATGGAGTCATCAACCCTGGAACTTACATTTTCATCAGTAGGCTGAAAGTCATCAGCGGTGCTGGCATGTTCTTCAGCAGGCTGAGCAGAGTCTGCAGCCTGAGGATTTTCTTGTTGCGATGGGGCTGCAACAGTTGTCATTTTCTTCGTCAGGTTGACGAATCTCACTTTGGCTCCTTGCCAATCAGCATAGTATGCATCAAAGTCTTTGCTGAGGGCTTGGATTTCAGACTGAGCCTGGAGAAGTTCCTCAGGTGTCATTCTGACAACGTTTTTCTTCAGGAGCTTCTCCTTCCTATATTGAGCCTTCTTGATTTCACGTGCCTTTTCAAACTTCCATTTCTCTTGAGTGATGAAATGGGTCAGCATGTGACTTTGACCAGGAGTCAGTTGAAAATCAGGCATGGGGGTGTTTGGATCCTTGTGCCAGAGGTCAATGTAGTCGAGGATTTTCCTCGGATCCAAAAGCAGTGGCATAGATGTGCCTTTGGCTCTAGCGGCCTTTACTTGTCTGTCTCTGATGATTTCTGCAAGTTCTTCATCAGAAGCTTCACCATCAGAGGGTACTTGGAATGCAACCTGTTTCTTCCTTGGACTTGGCCGAGGACCACGTCCAGCTGTTGCTTTAGTCTTCAACAGTGTGGGGCCTGATGAGGACATTGGTGCAGCTGAGGAACTCGCTGAGACACTAGAAGCAATTGAGAAACCCGTAGTCCTTTGACATGTAGTCAGATGCACAGGAGTTGAGGACTTTGGTGGAGCAGTAGCGGTCTGAGGAATTTGCCGTGAGGGCATAGCTGAGGAACTTGGCCGTGAGGGCGCTGTTGGTGAAGCACTTGGCTTACGAGCAGGCTTCTTTGGCATTGATTTTCTCGGCTTGACCGAGGCCTCAGTAGCAGCAGCAGCAGAATCCTCATTGAATTTCCTCACTGCCTCCTTGGCCTGTCTTGCCAATTTTGCTTGGCACCTAGCCCATTCTTCAGGAAAGTCCTCACCACTTTTGATGCTAGTGGGATCAGCTACTTGGCCAGGTGCCAATGGAGCTCTTGGGCATGGAGGATTTAAAGCGAATTTCTTCATGTACTTTGGAGTAACATATCGATATTCCCTCCATTCTCTTGCCCATCTCTGTTCAATCCTCTGAATGCGCACTTTGCGCTGATTTTTGTTCTCTTTGCCAAATTTGGCTTCATCAGGTGTGCAATAGTCCTTGTATATGTCATCAGGGATCTCGAAAGCAGTCATGACCTCAGGTTTCTTTCCTCCTTTCTGCGGTCTCTTTCCTTCAGCCATATTCTTCAGATGAGGAATTTGAACAATCGAACACTCTGAAGAAGTATGCAGTTTTTCTTCGAGGAACGCTGCAAATGAGTTAAGTTGATGAGAACCTAGTGATTCAGCAGCGGACATGAGTACCTGTGAACAGAGTGTAGGTGCGAGGAATTTGGAGAGGTCATATGCGTTCTCAGAAGGTTTTTCGAAAAGACAAGTTTTGAGGAATTTGACCAGTTGAGCCTTGAGGAATTTCACTAAGCGTTCTTGTCTTAGGTTCCAGAGTTGTACAGATCGAAAATCCACACAATTGAGGAATCTTGAAGAAAATGATTGCTTAGAGAAATGGATCAAGAGCATATTGTGTGTGAGGTGTTCATATGTGTGAAGATTTGAAGAATAAAACACCTTTGAAGATTTTCAGGAAAGCTTGAGAATCAAAGTGAGTAATAAAAGTAACTTTTAATTACCCGAACTGAAGAACACGACGAACTGAGATGAACATCGGTGAAGTTCGTCAGGTTAGATCTCCCACGCCCTAACTTGGCAGAGGGAGACAGCTACGGCGGCGGCGGAGTGAAGATTTCCGCAACCGGCGTGAGTACGACGGCGACGAGGTCGAGGCAGCGAAGCTCTTCCTCACCGGCGACGATGGAGTAGCGGCGGTGCTAGGGTTTGAGGAGCTCGAGCGAGAGAGAGCGCGGTCGAGCGGAGTAAATGAAGTGACGAAGGGGAGAGGGGTATTTATAGCCACGGTGAAAAACTGTTCGCCTGAAGATTTTGGGACGAACATGCCCCTGCCCTTTCTCCTTCACGCGACATGTGTCACCCACGTACTGTGCAGATGAGATCGTATAAGATCGTGGGTGAATATAATAATGCATCGTGGGATGCGGAACGGTTTGAGCGGTAAAACCGAAAATCTTGATAAGATTTGTTTTAAAGTTTCGTTCGCAATTTCTTCAGCTGACAAGGACACAGTGAAGACTTTGAACGAGTTTCAAATAGAATGCACATGAAGAATTTGTGAATAGATTGGGTTGAGTATAGCATAGAGGGGGAAGGGTCCGATCACATTCACTTAGCAGAAAAAGCAACTTGAAGAAATAGCCATAAGTGAATGCTATAGAGGACATAAACTCATATATATATATATATATATATATATATCCAATGAAGAAAAACGACGGAAATAGTGAAGATTTTGCAAAGTTGAAGAATTTGAAAAACTGAAGAATTTCAAAAACTGAGGAAAAACTCAAATTGAAGATTTTCAACTTTTTGTGGTGGCGTGGCCCACCGTATAAGAATGATGATTTCAGACACCGCGTACAATTGTCGTAGGGTTCTGAGAATCAAATTCTTCATTGATTTCTTCACACTTAGAGTGTTATTCTTCATTGATTGAAGAAAAATGTTTCTTCATGTGTTGCACATCTAAGTCATCAATTTTGCATAAGTGTTAGGATGTGTGTCCTTTTCAAAGAACATTCGAAGATTCTAAGATATTTAGCTCACACCGCAACTTGCTAAATCTCTTCTCATCCAAGGGCTTAGTGAAGATATTAGCTAGCTGTTCTTCAGTCTTCACGTGCTCGATGGAGATATCGCCCTTCAACACATGATCACGAAGAAAATGATGACGAATCTGAATGTGCTTTGTCTTCGAGTGCTGAACTGGGTTGTGAGCAATCTTGATGGCACTCTCATTGTCGCATAGGAGAGGCACATTCTTCACGTTGACGCCATAGTCCTTGAGGGTTTGCTTCATCCAAAGCAGTTGAGCACAGCAAGAGCCAGCAGCAATGTATTCAGCTTCAGCAGTAGACAGTGATACGCAGTTCTGTTTCTTCGAGGACCAACAGACCAAAGATCGTTCGAGGAAATGACAAGTACCAGATGTTGACTTGCGGTCCACACGATCACCAGCATAGTCAGAGTCAGAATATCCAATGAGATCAAAAGCAGAGCCCTTGGGGTACCATAATCCTAGTGTTGGTGTGTGAGCTAGATATCGAAGAATATGTTTCACAGCCTTATAGTGTGATTCCTTCGGTGTAGCTTGAAATCGGGCACACATGCAAACACTAAGCATTATATCTAGCCTTGATGCACATAGGTACAATAAGGAACCAATCATGGAGCGGTATACCTTGTGATCGAAGTCAATACCATTTTCATCAGTGCATAGATGGCCATTTGTGGGCATAGGAATTTTGACGCCTTTGCAATCTTGCATGCCGAATTTCCTCAGTACATCTTTGAGGTATTTCTCCTGAGATATGAATATGCCATTGCGCTGCTGACGAATTTGAAGACCTAAGAAGAATTTCAACTCTCCCATCATAGACATTTGATATTCTTCACTCATCATATAGGCAAATTCATCACTATAACTTTGGTCAGTACAGCCAAAGATAATATCATCAACATATATTTGGCACACAAACAGTTCACCATCATAAGATTTAGTAAAGAGAGTAGGTTCGAGTGAACCGGGTGTGAAGCCATTCTTCACGAAGAATTCCTTCAATGTATCATACCACGCCCGAGGGGCTTGCTTGAGGCCATAGAGAGCCTTATTGAGTCTGAAGACTTTGTCATGATTCTTTGGATCTTCAAAACCTGGGGGTTGAGCAACATATACCTCTTCCTCAAGCTTACCATTGAGGAATACACTTTTCACATCCATTTGATATAAGATGATATCATGATGGTTAGCGTAAGCAAGTAATATGCGAATAGCCTCAAGTCTAGCAACAGGTGCAAAAGTTTCATCGAAATCAATTCCTTCAACCTGTGTGTAGCCTTGAGCTACTAGTCGTGCCTTATTCCTCACCACAAGGCCATTTTCATCTTGCTTGTTGCGGTAGATCCACTTTGTGCCAATGATATTATGCTTGCAAGGATCTGGGCGATTGACCAGTTCCCAGACATTGTTAAGCTTGAACTGATGTAATTCTTCTTGCATAGCCTGAATCCACTCCGGCTCCAGAAATGCTTCATCTACCTTAGTGGGCTCTGTGATAGAGACAAAAGCATAGTGCCCACAAAAGTTAGATAAATGTGAAGCTTTTGAGCGTGTGAGAGGACCTGGTGCGCTAATGTCATCGATGATCTTCTCCAATTTCACTTCTTTTGCCACGCGAGGATGAGCTGGTTGTCGCTGAGGAATTTGATCAGCATTTTCTTCAGCACCATTTTCCTCAGCATTTTCTTCAGGTGCATCAGCTCGACGTTCTTCATGAATTGGAATGAATTCTTCAGCAGATTCTTCAGTAGGAATGACATCCTCAGTTGCCTTGAACTTGATAGAATCCTCAGGTGCTAGTTCATCTAACACAGAAGGTAGGTGCTCTCTTTGCGAGCCATTAGTTTCATCGAACTGCACATCTACAGTGTCAACAATCTTGTGAAGAACAATGTTGAAGACTCCGTAGGTGTGCGAGTCATTTCCGTAACCAAGCATAAAACCTTCATGTGCTTTCGGTGCAAATTTAGAGTTGTGGTGAGGATCTCTAATCCAACATTTAGCACCGAAGACTTTGAAATAACTCACATTGGGTTTCTTGTCAGTGAGGAGTTCATAGGCCGTCTTCTTGAAGAATTTGTGAAGATATACTCTGTTGATGATGTGGCACGCAGTATCAATTGCATCAATCCAAAAACGCTGAGGCGTTTTTATTCATCAAGCATAGTGCGAGCCATCTCAACAAGAGTTCTGTTCTTGCGCTCCACGACGCCATTTTGCTGAGGAGTATAGGGAGCATATAACTCATGAGTAATACCAAGTTCATCAAGATAGGCATCAAGACCAGAATTCTCTAACTCAGTTCCATTGTCACTTCTGATGTGCTTGATCTTCACACCAAAGTTGGTTGAAGCCCTCGAGGAAAATTGTTTGAAGACTTCCTGCACTTCATGTTTGTAAGTAACAATGTGTACCCATGTATATCGAGAGTAATCATCAACAATGACAAAACCATATAGAGATGCATCATTAGTGACTGCTGAGTAATGATTAGGTCTGAAGAGGTCCATGTGAAGCAATTCGAATGGACGAGTAGTGGTCATGATAGTCTTTGCTGGATGCTTGGCCTTGGTCATTTTTCCAGCTTCACAGGCTCCGCACAAGTGATCCTTGAGGAATTTGACATTCTCAATGCCAATGACATGCTTCTTCTTCGCAAGCGTGTGCAAATTCCTCATGCCTGCGTGACCAAGTCATCGATGCCATAGCCAGCCTTCTGAAGCTTTTGCAAGTAGACACACGGCTGGTTGTGGTCCTGTAGAGAAATCAACAATATACAAATCTCCTCTCCTAAAGCCTTCGAAGACTTTGGAATTGTCAGCTTCCATAATCACAACACAGCGATACTTGCCAAAGACAACAACCATATCGAGATCACAAAGCATTGAGACTGACATGAGATTGTATCCTAAGGACTCAACAAGCATGACTTTGTCCATGTGTTTATCCTTAGAGATTGCAACCTTACCAAGACCCAATACCTGACTTTTGCCTTTGTCAGCAAAGATGATATGCTTCAGAGGTGACGGTGATAAGGGAGCATCCATCAATAGATTCTTGTCACCAGTCATGTGATTCGTTCATCCACTATCGAGGACCCATTCAGTAGTTTTGGGTTGATCATCCTGCAGATGAATTAGTGCAGCTTAGAATCTCATATGCTTCATCAGTGAAGAATATGATATCAAGTTCATCAGATGAATTTTATCAAGTAGTAAATAGATATAGCAGCATTAGGACGTGTGAAATGAAAGTTCATTTCATCATGATTCGCCTGCGTCCTTTCAGGCATTTTTGTCAGGTCCCCAGCAAATTCTTCAGACGTTAAAGCACGTCTGGAGACCTGACCCTGCAGAAGAGATTAGTTCTTTTTCTTCACCACCCACATCTGGAGGGGTGGCAAAGAATTCATCACTCTGCGAGCACCATATGAGAAAGGTGGCAAAGATGCCAAACCGTTTCGTTTCACATAAGAGGGGTTAGGGTAAGCATATGAATAAGCAGAGTAATTCTTCAAGGACTTATGAACATAATGGTTTGAAGAATAATGCACATATTCATAGCCCTTAGCTCTACCCTGCGAGACAGAGTTGTTAGAACGATGATAATCATATGAGGACTTTGATCCTTTTGAGGAATTTGATCCATGTGAGGAATTTGGTCCGTATGAGGACTTGGATCCATATGACGAATTTGGTCCATATGAAGAATTTGATCTGGGGTTCCTGTTCTTCACTGGTGGTGTCATGAGGACATTCACCTGAAGACTTTCAACATAACTTTTGGGAACCCAGATTTTCTTGATAGGGGAACCATTCCTGCAGTTAGTGCCAACATATCTAGCAAATACTTCACCATTCTGATTTTTGAACAGTTTATAGTTGGAGTCAAATGACTCATTAGAAGAATGAGGAGATTCACATGTAGAGCCAGATAAGTTAGATGGATCAACTGGAGGTCCCTTTGCAGCAACCCATGAGGTTTTGGGGTATTGCTCAGGCTTCCAATATGTTCCATCAACATTGAGTTTCCTCTCAAAGGCAATACCCTCTTTCCTAGGGTTTTTTGTTGAGGATCTGCTTTTTAAGCACATCACAAAGTGTCTGATGCCCTTTGAGGCTTTTGTACATGCCTGTCATGTACAATTCCTTCAGCCCTACATTGTCAGTGATACTAGCAATGTCCTCAGATGAGGAATTAGTGATAGCAGAGGCAGATGAAGAATTTGTAACAGTTGAAGCATTTGAACATTCAGGTGAAGAAGTGGCAGATTCACGTTCAATGCACTTTAAGCATGGAGGAACAAATTCTTCCTGAGAAGCGCTGATTTGTTGAGCTAGTAATGAATCACGCTCCTTCTGAAGATCTTCATAACACACTCTTAGCCTTTCAAGATCTTCCTTTCTTTGAAGAGATTCAGAGGAAAGCTTCTCGTGATCTTGCTTTTCTTGAAGAAATTCATAAGAAAGTTTCTCATGATCAGATAAGAGAGTGTTATGATGACTTTGAAGGTTATCAAACCTAGACTGAAGTCTCTGAAGATTTTCAGTCAGGGCTTTAGTGCGATCCATTTCTTCACCCAACATATCATCACTTTTGTCTAGCATGTTTTGAACCTTTTCAAGAGCCCGTTGTTGTTTTACAGAAATCTTAGCAAGTTTAGAGTAGCTAGGCTTGAGATCCTCATCAGATTCATTTTCACTGGATTCAGAGGAGTTGTATTTGAGTACCTTTGCACCTTTCACCATGAAGCAATAGGTGGGAGCGTAGTCATCATTATCTTCATCAGCCTTGTCGGTGGAGTCAGTTTCTTCAGTGTTGAAGATGGACTTGCTGACGAAAGCAGTAGCGAAGGCCAGACGCGCCACACCAGATTCGGATTCTTCAGACGCCTCCTCTTCCTCATTTTCCTTAGATTCAGCTTCAGAGTCCATTTCCTTGCCAATGAATGCCCGAGCCTTCTTGGAGCTGCTCTTCTTGTGAGATGAAGACTTCGAGGATTTTGATGACGAAGATTTTGACGATTTCTTCTTCTTCTTTGCATCATCAGAACTGTAATCCTTGTATTTCTTCTTCTTCATTTCCTTTTCCCACTGAGGACAATCTTGGATATAGTGACCAGGTTTCTTGCATTTGTGGCACAGCCTCCTCTTATAGTCACTGGATGAGGAATCTCTTCTTCTTGAGGATTTTCCAAAGCGACCACGTCTTGAGAACTTCTGGAATTTCTTCACGAGCAGTGCTAGCTCCTGGCTCCATTCTTCAGGATCACCAAGGCTACTACCAGAATCCTCATATTCAGAGTCAGACACAGCCTTGGCCTTCAGGGCACGTGGTTAGCCATAGTTTGAACCATAGAGATCTCTCTTTTCAGCAAGCTGGAACTCGTGAGTATTTAGCCTTTCGAGGATATCGGCAGGATCAAGAGACTTGTAATCAGCATGTTCTTGTATCATCAATCCCAAAGTATCAAATGAGGAATCAAGCGATCTCAACAGTTTCTTCACTACTTCATGATCAGTGATGTCAGTGGCACCGAGGGCTTGAAGCTCATTTGAGATGTCAGTGAGGCGATCAAAGGTTTGTTGGACATTTTCATTGTCGAGTCTTTTGAAGCGGTTGAAGAGATTCCGAAGAACATCAACTCGAGAGTCATGCTGAGTTGAGACTCCTTCATTCACTTTGGACAACCTATCCCAGATAAGCTTAGCAGTTTCCAAAGCACTCACTCTTCCATACTGTCCTTTACTCAGATGGCCACATATGATATTCTTCGCTTGAGAATCGAGTTGCTTGAATCTCTTCACATTGGTAGCGTTCAGTGAGGGTGAGACAGAGGGAACACCATTTTCCACAACATACCAGAGATCGTTATCAATTGCCGCAAGATGCATTCGCATCTTGTTCTTCCAGTAGGGGTAGTTCGTCCCATCAAAGGTAGGACACCCAGCCGAGACCTTGATCATACCTGCGGTCGACATAACTAAAACTCCAGGCGGTTAAACCAAAATCACACAGAACAAGGGAGTACCTTGCTCTGATACCAATTGAAAGTGCGTTATATCGACTAGAGGGGGGTGAATAGGCGATTTTTTATGAATTCTTCACTGAGGAATTTGCTGGTGAGGAAATTCCTTAGCGAAGAACTACTTGCAGCGGAATAAGTACTCAGAAGTAAGCATAACAGAATACAAGCATGGTCATCATGATGAATGAAGAGAAGCACAGAGTATAGAAAGCGTAATCACAGGATAACACAAGATGAAGACAAACAGACTGAAGAAATTGAACTGAGGAAATTGAGAAAGTCTTCAGTCAAAGTCTTCAAGCACAGATATGAACAAACATTCAACACAGTAATGAGGAAATGGAAGGGTTGAGGAGATAGAACCAGTTAGTTGGTGAAGACAATGATTTGGTAAACCAGTTCCAACTGCTGTCTCAGTTGTACATCTGGTTGGAGCGGCTGAGTATTTAAACTTGAGGACACGCAGTACCGGACACCCAGTCACTAAGCCGCAACTCAGGACACCCAGTCCTCACCGTATTCTCCTTGAACTAAGACCATGCAGGCCTCGTCCAATCACTCGTGGTAAGTCTTCAGGTGACTTCCAAACCTTCACAGACTTGGTCACTCGGCGATCCACAATTCCTCTTGGATGCTCTAGACCTTGACGCCTAACCGTCTGGAAGAAGCACAGTCTTCAAAGGTAACAAGCGTCGGATCCACGCAGGATCAATTTCTTCGGTGATGCTCAATCACTTTGGGTTTGTGGGGGTTTGGTTTTGGGATTTTCCTCACTTGATGATTTTCGCTCAAAGTTCTCGGAGGATGGGTTGCTCTCAAATGACAAGTGTCAAGTTCTCTTGGAGCAGCCAACCAACTAGTGGTTGTAGGGGGCGGCTATTTATAGCCTAGGGAGCAGCCCGACATGATAAGACATAAATGCCCTTCAATGATATGACCGTTAGGTGGATAGGATATTTTGGGACAGCCGGCGCGCAGCACAGCAACGGTCGGAAATTTGACTCTCAAATTCCTCAGGGCTATCATGTTCCTCACTGTGTAGGCAATTCGCACTGGCGAATTCCTAACTCCTCAGTCAGAGCAAAGTTCTCAGTGACCAGAAGAACTGCGTCTCTGTCACTGACGAAATTGACTGAACTGTATGAGATTTCCAATGGCTTCACTCGAAGGGATTGGTAGGTGTAGGATTTTGAGTTGAGCATCACATGGAAATTTTTCCTTAGTATTTCCTCGACCCCCTTTAACAGTACGGTGTTTCCTATGACTCAAGAAAGAGAAAATGAAACTACGAAAACAAAAGTCTTCACGCTTCATGTTCCTCAAATGAATATCAAGTCTTCAAGGTCACACCAATTTCTTCACTTTCAAAGTCTTCAGAAAGTCTTCATAATAACAAAGTCTTCGGTCGAAGAACTTCATTTGTAGGGGTCGACTTTCTCTGTAAATATCAAACTCCTCATAGACTTATAGACCTGTGTACACTCACAAACGCATCAGTCCCTTAACCTATAAGTCTTCAATACACCAAAATCACTAAGGAGCACTAAATGCACTTACATCATATCTATAATTTTTTATTGTTCCATGCCAATATTATACAACTTCCATATACTTTTGGCAACTTTTTATATTATTTTTGGGACTAACATATTGATCCAGTGCCCAGTGTTGGTTCCTGTTTGTTGCATGTTTTTCTTTCGCACAAAACCCATATCAAATGGAGTCCAAACGGGATAAAAACGGACGGAGAATATTTTTGGAATATTTATGATTTCTGGGAAGAAGAATCAACGCAAGACGATGCTCGAGGGGCCCACGAGGCAGGGGGCACGCCCCAGGGGGGTGGGCGCGCCCCTGAACCTCGTGGACACCCCATAAGGTGGTTGTTGCTCTTATTTTTCCGCAAGAGAGCTAATTTTCGGGGAAAAAAATCATGTTGAAGGTTTCAATCCAATCGGATTTACGGATCTCCGGATATATAAGAAACAGTGAAAGGGCAGCATCAGGAGGGAAGAAATAGAGAGAGACAGAGAGACAGATCCAATCTCGAAGGGGATCTCGCCCCTCCCATGCCATGGAGACCAAGGACCAGAGGGAGAACCCTTCTCCCACCTAGGGAGAAGGCCAAGGAAGAAGAAGAAGGAGGGGGGCCCTCTCCCCCTCGCTTCTGGTGGTGCCAGAACACCGCTGGGGCCATCAACATCACCGTGATCTACACCAACAACTTCACCTCCCTCATCACCAACTCTTCCCCCCTCTATGCAGCGGTGTAACCCCTATTTTACCCTCTGTAATCTCTACTTAAACATGGTGCTCAACACTATATATTATTTCCCAATGATGTATGGCTATCCTATGATGTTTGAGTAGATCCATTTTGTCCTATGGTTAATTGATGATCGTGATTGGTTTGTGTTGCATGTTTTATTATTGGTGATGTCCTATGGAGCTCTCCGTGTCGTGCAAGCGTGAGGGATCCCCGCTGTAGGGTTTGCAATATGTTCATGGTTTGCTTATTGTCTGCGTTGTGTGAGTGACTGAAACAGAAACACGGATAAGTGGGTCATGGCGTACGGGAATAAAGAGGACTTGATACTTTAATGTTATGGTTGGGTTTTACCTTAATGATCTTTTGTAGTTGCGGATGCTTGCTAGAGTTCCAACCATAAGTGCATATGATCCAATAAGAGAAAGTATGTTAGCTTATGCCTCTCCCTCAAATAAAATTGCAATAGTGATTACCGGTCTAGTTATTGATTGCCTAGGGACAAATAACTTTCTCGTGACAAAACGCTCTCTACTAAAACTAACTTTATTGCTTCTTTATCTGAACAGCCCCTACATTTTATTTAAGTGCTCTTTGTATTCTTGCAAATCTATCCAACAACACCTACAAAGTACTTCTAGTTTCGTACTTGTTTTAGGTAAAGTGAACGTTAAGCGTGCGTAGAGTTGTATCGGTGGTCGATAGAACTTGAGGGAATATTTCTTCTACCTTTAACTCCTCGTTGGGTTTGACACTCTTACTTATCGAAAGAGGCTACAATTGATCCCCTATACTTGTGGGTTATCAATGCCCCGAAATGCATCCCCTCTTTCGTCTTCATCTATCGGTAACTTTACTTGAGGCTATATTTTTATTCACCACATGATATGTGTTTTGCTTGGAGCGTCTTGTATGATTTGAGTCTTTGCTTTTTAGTTTACCACAATCATCCTTTCTGTACACACCTTTTGGAGAGACACGCATGAATCGGAATTTATTAGAATACTCTATGTGCTTCACTTATATCTTTTGAGCTAGACAATATTGCTCTAGTGCTTCACTTATATCTTTTTAGAGCACAATGGTGGTTTTATTTTATAGAAATTACTGATCTCTCATGCTTCACTTATATTATTTTGAGAGTCTTTTAGAACAGCATGGTAATTTGCTTTGGTTATAAAATTAGTCCTAATATGATGGGCATCCAAGATGGGTATAATAAAAACTTTCATATAAAGTGCATTGAAGACTATGAGAAGTTTGATTCTTTATGATTGTTTTGAGATATGAAGATGGTGATATTAGAGTCATGCTAGTAGAGTAGTTGTGAATTTGAGAGATACTTGTGCTAAAGTTTGTGATTCCTATAGCATGCACGTATGGTGAAACGTTATGTGATGAAGTTGGAGCATGATTTATTTATTTATTGATTGCCTTCCTTATGTGTGGAGGTCGGGATCACGCGATGGTTAACTCCTACCAACCCTTCCCCTAGGAGCATGCGTGTAGTACTTTGTTTTGATGAATTGTAGATTTTTGCAATAAGTATGTGAGTTCTTTATGACTAATGTTGAGTCCATGGATTATACGCACTCTCACCCTTCCACCGTTGCTAGCCTCTCTAGTACCGGGCAACTTTCGCCGGTACCATACACCCACCATTTACCTTCCTCAAAACAGCCACCATACCTACCTATTATGGCATTTCCATAGCCATCCTGAGATATATTGCCATGCAACTTTCCACCGTTCCGTTTATTGTGACATGCTCCATCATTGTCATATTGCCTTGCATGATCATGTAGTTGACATCGTATTATTGGCAAAGCCACCGTTATAATTTTTTCATACATGTCACTCTTGAATCATTGCACATCCCGATACACCGCCAGAGGCATTCACATAGTCATATTTTGGTCTAAGTATTGAGTTGTAAGAAAATAAAAGTGTGATGATCTTCATTATTAGAGCATTGTCCCAGTGAGGAAAGGATGATGGAGACTATGATTCCCCCACAAGTCGGGATGAGACTTCGGACTGAAAAAAAGAGGCAAAAAAAGAGAAAAGGCCCAAATAAAAAAATAAAAAAATAAAGAAAAATGAGAGAAAAAGAGAGAAGGGGCAATGCTACTATCCTTTTACCACAGTTGTGCTTCAAAGTAGCACCATGATCTTCATGATAGAGAGTCTCCTATGTTGTCACTTTCATATACTAGTGGGAATTTTTCATTATAGAACTTGGATTGTATATTCCAATGATGGGCTTCCTCAAAAGTGTCGTAGGTCTTCGTGAGCAAGCAAGTTGGATGCGCACCCACTTAGTTTCTTTTGTTGAGCTTTCATAAACTTATAGCTCTAGTGCATCCGTTGCATGGCAATCCCTACTCACTCACATTGATATCTATTGACGGGCATCTGCATAGCCCGTTGATACGCCTAGTTGATGTGATACTATCTTCTCCTTTTTGTCTTCTGCACAACCACCATTCTATTCCACCTATAGTGCTATGTCCATGGCTCACGCTCATGTATTGTGTGAAGATTGAAAAAGTTTGGAAATACTGAAGTATGAAACAATTGTTTGGGTGAAACCGAGGTTGTGCATGATTAAATACTTTGTGTGATGAAGATAGAGCATAGCCAGACTATATGATTTTGTAGGGATAGATTTCTTTGGCCATGTTATTTTGAGAAGACATGATTGCTTTGTTAGTATGCTTGAAGTATTATTATTTTTATGTCAATATTAAACTTTTGTCTTGAATCTTTCGAATCTGAACATTCGTGCCACAATAAAGAAAATTACATTGATAAAATATGCTAGGTAGCATTCCACATTAAAAATTCTATTTTTATCATTTACCTACTCGAGGACGAGCAGGAATTAAGCTTGGGGATGCTTGATACGTCTCCAACATATCTATAATTTTTGATTGTTCCATGCTATTATATTATCTATCTTGGATGTTTAATGGGCTTTAATATGCTATTTTATATTATTTTTGGGACTAACCTATTAACCGGAGGCCTAGTGCCAGTTTGTGTTTTTTGCCTACTTTAGAGTTTTCCAGAAAAGGAATACGAAACGGAGTCCAAACTGAATGAAACCTTCGCGAGGATCTTTCGTGGACCAAAAGCAATCCAGAAGACTTGGAGTTGAAGTCTGGGACTCCACGAGGAGGCCACGAGGCAGGAGGGCGTGCCCAGGGGGTAGGCGCGCCCCCACCCTCGTGGGCCCCTCGTAGCTCCACCGACGTATTTCTTTCGCCTATATGTACTCTTATACCCTAGAAACATTAGGGAGAGCCACAAAACCACTTTTCCACCACCGCAACCTTCTGTACCCGTGAGATCCCATCTTGGGGCCTTTTCCGGCGATCTACCGGAGGGGAAATCAATCATGGAGGGCTTGTACATCAACACCATTGCCTCTCCGATGAAGCGTGAGTAGTTTAGCACAGACCTTCGGATCCATAGTTATTAGCTAGATGACTTCTTCTCTCTCTTTGATTGTCAATACAAAGTTCTCCTGAATGTTCTTCGAGATCTATTCGTTGTAATACTCTTTTGTGGCGTGTTTGCTGAGATCCGATGAATTGTGGATTTATGAACAAGATTATCTATGAATATTATTTGGTTCTTCTATAAATTCTTATATGCATGATTTGATATCTTTGCAAGTCTCTTCAAATTATTGGTTTAGTTTGGCCTACTAGATTGATCTTTCTTGCAATGGAAGAAGTGCTTAGCTTTGGGTTCAATCTTGCGGTGTCCTTTCCCAGTGACAGTAGGGGCAGCAAGGCACGTATTGTATTGTTGCCATCGAGGATAAAAAGATGGGGTTTATATCATATGTTGGGGAACGTAGTAATTTCAAAAAAATTCTACGCACACGCAAGATCATGGTGATGCATAGCAACAAGAGGGGAGAGTGTTGTCCACATACCCTGGTAGACCAAAGCGGAAGCGTTAGCACAACGCGGTTGATGTAGTCATACGTCTTCACGATCCAACCGATCAAGTACCGAACGCACGGCACCTCCGAGTTCAGCACACGTTCAGCTCGATGATGTCCCTCGAACTCCAATCCAGCCGAGCTTTGAGGGAGAGTTCCGTCAGCACGACAGCGTGGTGACGATGATGATGTTCTACCGACGCAGGGCTTCACCTAAGCACCGCTACGATATTATCGAGGTGGATTATGGTGGAGGGGGGCACCACACACGGCTAAGAGATCCAAGGGATCAATTGTTGTTGTCTAGAGGTGCCCCCTGTCCCCTATATAAAGGAGGGAGGGAGAGGTCGGCCCTAGAGGAGGGCGCACCAAGTATGGGGAGTCCTACTAGGACTCCCAAGTCCTAGTAGGATTCCCCTTTCCTTTCCGGAGTAGGAGAGAAGGAAAGAGGGGGAGAGGGAGAAGGAAAAGGGGGCTGCACCCCTTGTCCAATTCGGACCAGAGGGGGGTGCGCGCCTCCTTCCTTTTGGCCTCTCTCCTCTATTCCCGTATGGCCCAATAAGGCCCATATACTCCCCGGCGAATTCCCGTAACTCTTTGGTACTCCTAAAAATACTCGAATCATTCGGAACCTTTCCGAAGTCCGAATATAGTTGTCCAATATATCGATCTTTACGTCTCGACAATTTCGAGACTCCTCGTCATGTCCCCGATCTCATCCGGGAGTCCGAACTACCTTCGGTACATCAAACACATAAACTCATAATATAACTGTCATCGAACTTTAAGCGTGCGGACCCTACGGGTTCGAGAACTATGTAGACATGACCGAGACACGTCTCCGGTCAATAACCAATAGCGGAACCTGGATGCTCATATTGGCTCCCACATATTCTACGAAGATCTTTATCGGTCAAACCGCATAACAACATATGTTGTTCCCTTTGTCATCGGTATGTTACTTGCCCAAGATTCGATCGTCGGTATCTCAATACTCAGTTCAATCTCGTTACCGGCAAGTCTCTTTACTCGTTCCGTAATACATCATCCTGCAACTAACTCATTAGTTACAATGCTTGCAAGGCTTATAGTGATGTGCATTACCGCGTGGGCCCAGAGATACCTCTCTGACAATCGGAGTGACAAATCCTAATCTCGAAATACGCCAACCCAACAAGTACCTTCGGAGACACCTGTAGAGCACCTTTATAATCACCCAGTTACGTTGTGACGTTTGATAGGACACAAAGTGTTCCTCCGGTAAACGGGAGTTGCATAATCTCGTAGTTATAGGAACATGTATAAGTCATGAAGAAAGCAATAGCAACATACTAAACGATCGAGTGCTAAGCTAACAGAATGGGTCAAGTCAATCACATCATTCTCCTAATGATGTGATCCTTTTAATCAAATGACAACTCATGTCTATTGTTAGAAAACTTAACCATCTTTGATTAACGAGCTAGTCAAGTAGAAGCATACTAGTGACACTATGTTTGTCTATGTATTCACACATGTATTATGTTTCCGGTTAATAAAATTCTAGCATGAATAATAAACATTTATCATGAAATAAGGAAACAAATAATAACTTTATTATTGCCTCTAGGGCATATTTCCTCAGTCTCCCACTTGCACTAGAGTCAATAATCTAGTTCACATCGCCATGTGATTTAACACCAATATTCACATCTATATGTGATTAATACCCATAGTTCACATCGTCATGTGATCAACACCCAAAGGGTTTACTAGAGTTAATAATCTAGTTCACATCGTTTATGTGATTAACACCCAAAGAGTACTAAGGTATGATCATGTTTTGCTTGTGAGAGAAGTTTAGTCAAGGGGTCTGTCACATTCAGAGCCATATGTATTTTGCAAATATTCTATGTCTACAATGCTCTACACGGAGCTACTCTAGCTAATTGCTCCCACTTTCAATATGTATCCAGATTGAGACTTAGAGTCATCTGGATCGGTGTAAAAACTTGCACCGATGTAACTCTTTACGACGGGCTCTTTTATCACCTCCATAATCGAGAAATATTTCCTTAGTCCTCACCAAGGATATTCTCCGTTGTCCAGTGATCTACTCTTAGATCATAATTGTACTCCCTTGCCAAACTCAGAGCAAGGTATACAATAGGTCTGGTACATAGCATGGCATACTTTATAGAACCTATGACTGAGGCATAGGGAATGACTTTTCATTCTCTTTCTATTTTCTGCCATGGTCAGGTTTTGAGTCTTACTCAACTTCACACCTTGCAACACAGGCAAGAACTCCTTCTTTGACTGTTCCATTTTGAATTACTTCAAAATCTTATCAAGGTACGTACTCATTGAAAAATCTTATCAAGCGTCTTGATCTATCTCTATAGATCTTGATGCTCTATGTGTAAGCAGCTTTACTGAGGTCTTTCTTTGAAAAACTCTTATTCAAGTATCCTTTTATGCTATCCAGAAATTCTATATCATTTCCAATCAACAATATGTCATCTACATATAGGTTTTAGAAATGCTACAGAGCTCCCACTCACTTTCTTGTAAATACAGGTCTTCTCCAAAAGTCTGTATAAAACCATATGCTTTGATCAACTCATCAAAGCGTATATTCCAACTCCGAGATACTTGCACCAGTCCATAGATGGATCGCTAGAGCTTGCACATTTTGTTAGCACCTTTCGGATTGACAAAACCTTCTGGTTGCATCATATACAACTCTTCTTTAAGAAATCCATCAAGGAATGTAGTTTTGACATCCATTTGCCAAATTTCATAAAATGCGGCAATTGCTAACATGATTCGGACAGACTTTTAAGCATCGAGACGAGTGAGGAAATCTCATTGTATTTAACACCTTCAACTTGTCAAAAACCCTTTTCGACAATTCAAGCTTTGTAGATAGTAACACAACTATCAGCGTCTGTCTTCCTCTTAAAGATCCATTTATTTTCTATGGCTTGTTGATCATCGGGCAAGTCAACCAAAGTCCACACTTTGTTCTCATACATGGATCCTATCTCAGATTTCATAGCTTTAAACCATTTCGCGGAATCTGGGGTCATCATCGCTTCCTCATAGTTCGTAGGTTCGTCATGGTCAAGTAATATGACCTCCAGAACAGGATTATCGTACCACTATCTTACTCTGGTTGACCTACGAGGTTCGGTAGTACCTTGATCTAAAATTTCATGATCATCATCATTAGCTTCCTCTCTAATTGGTGTAGGAATCACTGGAACTAATTTCTGTGATGAACTACTTTCCAATAAGGGAGCATGTACAGTTACCTCATCAAGTTCTACTTTCCTCCCACTCACTTCTTTCGAGAGAAACTCCTTCTCTAGAAAGGATCCATTCTTAGCAACGAATGTTTTGTCTTAGGATCTATGATAGAAGGTGTACCCAACAGTTTCCTTTGGGTATTCTATGAAGACGCACTTCTCCGATTTGGGTTCGAGCTTAACAGGTTGAAACCTTTTCACATAAGCATCACAGCCCCAAACTTTAAGAAACGACAACTTTGGTTTCTTGCCAAACCACAATTCATAAGGCGTCATCTCAACGGATTTTGATGGTGCCATATTTACAGTGAATGCAGCTGTCTTTAATGCATAACCCCAAAATGATAGTGGTAAATCGGTAAGATACATCATAGATCGCATCATATCCAATAAAGTGCGGTTACGACGTTCGGACACACCATTACGCTGTGGTGTTCCATGTGGCGTGAGCTGTGAAACTATTCCACATTGTTTTAAATGAAGGCCAAAACTCGCAACTCAAATATTCTTCTCTACGATCAGATTGTATAAACTTTATTTTCTTGTTACGATGATTCTCCACTTCACTCTGAATTTTTTTGAACTTTTCAAATGTTTCAGACTTGTGCTTCATTAAGTAGATATACTCATATCTTCTCAAATCATCTGTGAAGGTCAGAAAATAACGATACCTGCCACGAGCATCAATGCTCATTGGACCGCATACATCGGTATGTATTATTTCCAACAAGTCAGTAGCTTGTTCCACTGTTCCGGAGAATGGAGTTTTAGTCATCTTGCCAAAAAGGCACGGTTCGCAAGCATCAAATGATTCCAAATATCCATCTTTATGGAGTTTCTTCATGCGCTTTACACCGATATGACCCAAATGGCAGTGCCACAAATAAGTTGCACTATCATTATCAACTTTGCATCTTTTGGCATCAATATTATGAATATGTGTATCACTATGATCAAGATCCAACAAACTATTTTCATTGGGTGTATGATCATTGAAGGCTTTATTCATGTAAACAGAACAACAATTATTCTCTGACTTTAAATGAATAATCGTATTGCAATAAACATGATCAAATCATATTCATGCTCAACGCAAACGCCAAATAACATTTATTTAGGTTTAACACTAATCCGAAAGTATAGGGAGTGTGCGATGATGATCATATCAATCTTGGAACCACTTCCAACATACATCGTCACTTCACCCTCAACTAGTCTTTGCTTATTCTGTAACTCCTGTTTCGAGTTACTAATTTTAGCAACCGAACAAGTATCAAATACTCAGGAGCTACTATAAACACTAGTAAGGTACACATCAATAACCTGTATATCAAATATACCCTTGTTCACTTTGCCATCCTTCTTATCCACCAAATATTCAGGGCATTTCCGCTTCCAGTGACCATTTCCTTTGCAGTAGAAGCACTAAGTTTCAGGCTTTGGTCCAGCTTTGGGCTTCTTCATGGGAGTGACAACTTGCTTGCCATTCTACTTGAAGTTCCCTTTCTTTCCCTTTGCCCTTTTCTTGAAACTAGTGGTCTTGTCAATCATCAACATTTGATGCTCTTTCTTGATTTCTACCTTCGTCGATTTCAACATCAAGAAGAGCTCGGGAATCGTTTTCGTCATCCCTTGCATACTATAGTTCATCACGAAGTTCTAGTAACTTGGTGATGGTGACTAGAGAACTCTGTCAATCACAATCTTATCTGAAAGATTAACTCCCACTTGATTCAAGCGATTGTAGTACCCAGACAATCTGAGCACATGCTCACTAGTTGAGCTATTCTCCTCCATCTTTTAGCTATAGAACTTGTTGGATATTTTATATCTCTCAACTCAGGTATTTGTTTGAAATATTAACTTCAACTCCTGGAACATCTCATATGGACCATAATGTTCAAAATATCTTTGAAGTCCCGATTCTAAGCCGTTAAGCATGGTGCACTAAACTATCAAGTAGTCATGATATTGAGCTAGACAAACATTCATAACGTCTGCATTTGCTCCTGCAATAGGTCTGTCACCTAGCGGTGCATCAAGGACACAATTCTTCTGTGCAGCAATGAGAGTAAACCTCAGATCACGGACCTAGTCCGCATCATTGCTACTATCATCTTTCAACATAGTTTTTCTCTATGAACACATATAAAATAAACATAGGGAAGCAACAACGCGAGCTATCTACAACATAATTTATAAAATACTATCAGGACTAAGTTCATGATAAATTAAAGTTCAATTAATCATATTACTTAAGAACTCCCACTTAGATAGACATCCCTCTAATCATCTAAGTGATTATGTTATCCAAATCAACTAAACCATGTCTGATCATCACGTGAGATGGAGTAGTTTCCAATGGTGAACATCACTATGTTGATCATATCTACTATATGATTCACGCTCGACCTTTCGGTCTCAGTGTTCCGAGGCCATATCTGTATATGCTAGGCTCGTCAAGTTTAACCTGAGTATTCCGCGTGTGCAACTATTTTGCACCCGTTGTATTTGAACGTAGAGCCTATCACACCCGATCATCATGTGGTGTCTCAGCATGAAGAACTTTCGCAACGGTGCATACTCAGGGAGAACACTTATACCTTAAAAATTAGTGAGAGATCATCTTATAATGCTACCGTCAATCAAAGAAAAATAAGATGCATAAAGGATAAACATCACATGCAATCAATATAAGTGATATGATATGGCCATCATCATCTTGTGCTTGTGATCTCCATCTCCGAAGCACCGTCATGATCACCATCGTCACCGGTGCGACACCTTGATCTCCGTCGTAGCATCGTTGTCGTTTCGCCACCTATTGCTTCTACGACTATCGCTACCGCTTAGTGATAAAGTAAAGCAATTACAGGGCGATTGCATTGCATAGAATAAAGCGACAACCATATGGCTCCTGCCAGTTGCCGATAACTTGGCAAAACATGATCATATCATACAATAAAATATAGCATCACGTCTTGACCATATCACATCACAACATGCCCTTCAAAAACAAGTTAGACGTCCTCTACTTTGTTGTTGCAAGTTTTAGATGGCTGCTACGGGCTGAGCAAGAACCGTTCTTACCTATGCATCAAAATCACAATGATAGTTCATCAAGTTAGTGATGTTTTAACCTTCTCAAGGACCGGGCGTAGCCACACTTGGTTCAACTAAAGTTGGAGAAACTCATACCCGCCAGCCACCTATGTGCAAAGCATGTCGGCAGAACTAGTCTCACGTAAGCGTACGCGTAATGTCAGTCCGGGCCGCTTCATCCAACAATACCGCCGAACCAAAGTATGACATGCTGGTAGCAGTATGACTTGTATCGCCCATAACTCACTTGTGTTCTACTCCTGCATATAACATCTACACATAAAACCAGGCTTGAATGCCACTGTTGGGGAACGTAGTAATTTCAAAATTTTCCTACGCACACGCAAGATCATGGTGATGCATAGCAACGAGAGGGGAGAGTGTTGTCCACATACCCTCGTAGACCGAAAGCGGAAGCGTTAGCACAACACGGTTGTTGTAGTCGTACGTCTTCATGATCTGACCGATCAAGTACCAAACACACGGCACCTCCGAGTTCAGCACACGTTCAGCTCGATGACGTCCCTCGAACTCTGTTCCAGCCGAGCTTTGAGGGAGATTTCCGTCAGCACGACGGCATGGTGATGATGATGATGTTCTACTAACGCAGGGCTTCGCCTAAGCACCGCTACGATATTATCGAGGTGGATTATGGTGGAGGGGGGCACCACACACGGCTAAGAGATCCAAGGGATCAATTGTTGTTGTCTAGAGGTGCCCCCTGCCCCCGTATATAAAGGAGGGAGGGAGAAGCCGACCCTAGAGGAGGGTGCGCCAAGTATGGGGAGTCCTACTAGGACTCCCAAGTCCTAGTAGGATTCCCCTTTCCTTTTCGGAGTAGGAGAGAAGGAAAGAGGGGGAGAGGGAGAAGGAAAAGGGGGCTGCACCCCTTGTCCAATTCGGACCAGAGGGGGGCGCGCGCCTCCTTCCTTTTGGCCTCTCTCCTCTATTCCCGTATGGCCCAATAAGGCCCATATACTCCCGGCGAATTCCAGTAACTCTCCGGTACTCCTAAAAATACCCGAATCATTCGGAACCTTTCCGAAGTCCGAATATAGTCATCCAATATATCGATCTTTACGTCTCGACCATTTCGAGACTCCTCGTCATGTCCCCGATCTCATCCGGGACTCCGAACTACCTTCGGTACATCAAAACACATAAACTCATAATATAACCGTCATCAAACTTTAAGCGTACGGACCCTACAGGTTCGAGAACTATGTAGACATGACCGAGACACGTATCCAGTCAATAACCAATAGCGGAACCTGGATGCTCATATTGGCTCCCACATATTCTACGAAGATCTTTATCGGTCAAACCGCATAACAGCATACGTTGTTCCCTTTGCCATCGGTATGTTACTTGCCCGAGATTCGATCGTCGGTATCTCAATACCTAGTTCAATCTCGTTACCGGCAAGTCTCTTTAATCATTTCGTAATACATCATCCTGCAACTAACTCATTAGTTACAATGCTTGCAAGGCTTATAGTGATGTGCATTACCGAGTGGGTCCAGAGATACCTCTCCGACAATCGGAGTGACAAATCCTAATCTCGAAATACGCCAACCCAACAAGTACCTTTGGAGACACCTGTAGAGCACCTTTATAATCACCCAGTTACGTTGTGACGTTTGATAGCACACGAAGTGTTCCTCCGGTAAACGGGAGTTGCATAATCTCATAGTTATAGGAACATGTATAAGTCATGAAGAAAGCAATAGCAACATACTAAACGATCAAGTGCTAAGCTAACGGAATGGGTCAAGTCAATCACATCATTCTCCTAATGATGTGATCCTGTTAATCAAATGACAACTCATGTCTATGGTTAGAAAACTTAACCATCTTTGATTAACGAGCTAGTCAAGTAGAGGCATACTAGTGACACTATGTTTGTCTATGTATTCACACATGTATTATGTTTCCGGTTAATACAATTCTAGCATGAATAATAAACATTTATCATGAAATAAGGAAATAAATAATAACTTTATTATTGCCTCTAGGGCATATTTCCTTCGTCATATTGCTTGAGTTTATCAATCTACATCATGTCATCTTGCTTAATGCATTACTCCGTTCTTATGAACTTAATACTCTAGATGCATGCTGGATAGCGGACGATGTGTGGAGTAATAGTAGTAGATGCAGAATCGTTTTGGTCTACTTGACACGGACGTGATGCCTATGTTCATGATCATTGCCTTAGATATCTTCATAATTAAGCGCTTTTCTATCAATAGCTCGACAGTAATTTGTTCACCCACCGTAATATATGCTATCTTGAGAGAAGCCACTAGTGAAACCTATGGCCCCTGGGTCTCTTCCCTATTATATTACATATCTTTTCCATTATCGCATCTCGCTTACTATTTTGCAATCTTTACTTTCCAATCAATACAACAAAAAATACCAAAAATATTTACTGTATTATCTCTATCAGATCTCACTTTTGCGAGTGACCGTGAAGGGATTGACAACCCCTTTATCGCGTTGGTTGCAAGGTTCTTGATTGTTTGTGCAGGTACTAGGTGACTTATGTATCGTCTCCTACTGGATTGATACCTTGGTTCTCGAAACTGAGGGAAATACTTACGCTACTTTGCTACATCACCCTTTCCTCTTCAAGGGAAAAACCAACGCAAGCTCAAGAGGTAGGAGAGTTTACGGTAAAATCGATGTACTTAGAACTCATTAATTCTGGCCCAATCCCAAGATCGTTACACATTTGGAAAGTTAAGGTTCCCTTGCGTATTAATTTTTGTTATGTGGTTTGTTCACAAGCAAGTGATCCTTACCAAAGATAACTTAATAAAGAGGCAATGGGTAGGCAGTTCACGATGTTGCTTTTGTGTTCACGATGAAACAATCCAACACCTATTTCTTGATTGCCCTCTCGCAAAGTTACTTTGGAGGTCTGTCCATATAGCCTTTAATATTATTCCTCCTATTAGCATTGACGCGTTGTTTGGGACATTGCTAAATGGAGTGATTCCTCATATTATGTCAAGTATTCGGATTGGAATATGCGCACTTATTTGGGCTATATGGAACTAAAGGAATGATATGATTTTTAACATACTATCTATTATTAACTTCTTGCGGGTTATCTTCAGGGCTACGACATGGATTCGTACGTGGTCGTTACTCACTCCTATGGGATCCAGGGAGCAACTGGTTACTGGGTGCAACCGGTGGGAGATGGTAGCACAGGCTATATTCAACCAGTTTGGTTGGTGGTCGCATAATAGGATGGGTCTTTAGTGTCCTTTCCTCCGGCCGGTTATGGCTTTGAGTTGTTCCTTTTTTTATTTTCGCTCCTTCTGTGAGCTGTACTTTGCATACCAAACTATTTATTTTGTTGAACTTGCTCTAATAAAATGGATGTATGCATCTTTCCGATGCAGAGGCCGGGGGATGACCTCCTTTTCAAAAAAAATATGTTTCTTGCGTACAGTCTATCATGCAAAAAGCACCCAGAAAAAACATGTGCTTATATTAACAAGAGATCTACCATATCCATTTGAAATGACCCGGGGGGGGGCTGGTACCAACTAACACTTAGCTTTATCAGGTGAATAGTGATCTTCTTTTGTAATGTAACTGCAGGTATCAAGGGAATTTCTATGCTTAGAAACTGATAGCAGAGCGATGAGTGTTTCTTACACCTATTTTGCCCGCGTTTATACTGTATATTCATGGATATTTTCTAGATCATCCCTTCAACTTGCCTGCTAATGACTACAAAGATATGGAAATCTCCTTATTTATTTTGTCCCTTATAGAAATGAACGTTTTAGGTGGAAAATCAACTGATATATGGAATATTTTGGAGGAACCGATCTATTGGGCGCGCACTAGAGGCAGCATAAGAGAAGCTAGTGCACGCACGGTACGATCGAAATCGCTCGCACTAGGCATGAACACCTTCGTGACACCATCCGAGGCAATGATGTCTGCTATAACTACATCGGTATTCCCCCAAAGAGGAAGGAATGATGCAGTATAGCGACGGTAGTTATTTCCCTCAGTGATGAGACCAAGGTTATCGAACTAGTACGAGAACCTCCTCACACCACGTAAACAACACCCACACACAAATAACAAATACTCGCAACCCGACGTGTTAAAGGGGTTGTCAATCCCTTCCGGGTACGACACCTCAAGTAGGCAAATAACGTGAGGTAAAAAGTGGTAGATAGGATAAATAGATCGCGGAACAAATAAATTGCAGTAAGTTATTTTTGTATTTTTGGTTTAATAGATCTAAAAATAAATGCAAGAGAAAATAGATCACAAAGGCAAATATGAAGAAAAGAGACCTGGGGCCTGTAGGTTTCACTAGTGGCTTCTCTCGAGAAAAATAGCAAACAGTGGGAAAATAATTACTGTTGGGCAATTGATAGAACTTCAAATAATGATGACGATATCCAGGCAATGATCATTATATAGGCATCACGTCCAAGATTAGTAGACCGACTCCTGCCTGCATCTACTACTATTACTCCACACATCGACCATTATCCAGCATGCATCTAGTGTATTAAGTTCATGAGAAAACGGAGTAATGCAATAAGAATGATGGCATGATATAGACGAGATCCGTTTACCTATTGCGGCAGATATAGATCTCATCTTGTTATCCTTAGTAGCAACGATACATACGTGTCGGTTCCCTTTCTGTCACTGGGATCAAGCACCGTAAGATCGAACCCACTACAAAGCACCTCTTCCCATTGCAAGATAAATAGATCAAGTTGGCCAAACAAAACCTAAATATCGGAGAAGAAATACGAGGCTATAAGCAATCATGCATATAAGAGATCAAAGAAGACTCAAATAACTTTCATGGATAAAAACATAGATCTGATCATAAACTCAAAGTTCATCGGATCCCAACAAACACACCGCCAAAAGACTTACATCATATGGATCTCCAAGAGACCATTGTATTGATAATCAGGAGAGAGAGAGAGAGAGAGAGAGAGAGAGAAAGGAAGCCATCAAGCTACTAACTACGGACCTGCAGGTCTACAAAGAACTACTCCCGCATCATAGGAGAGGCACCAATGGAAGTGGTGAACCCCTCCATGACGGTGTCTAGATTGGATCTTGGTGGTTCTGGACTCTGCGGCGGCTGGATCAATATTTCGTCGTCTCCCCTAGGGTTTCTGGAATATTTAGGTATTTATAGAGCAAAGAGGCGGTTAGGGGGGCACCCGAGGTGGGCACAACCCCCCAGGGCATGCCTGGGCCTCCTAGTGCACCCTGGTGGGTGTTGCTCACCTCGAGCAGCCCCTCAGGTGCTTCCTTGGCCCATTGGCTTTCTTCTGGTCCAAAAAAATTTCTCCAGGAGTTGCGTTGCGTTTGGACTCCGTTTGATATTGATTTCCTGGGATGTAAAAAACATGCAGAAAACAGCAACTGGCACTAGGCACTATGTCAATAGGTTAGTACCAAAAAACTGATATAAAATGACTATAAAATTATTGTAAAACATCCCAGAATGATAATATAACAGCATGGAACAATCAAAAATTATAGATACGTTGGAGACGTATCAGGCAACTATCATGAAGGGGGTTGAGCCAAATTGGCAAATGTGAAGCCTCGAAACCCAACTCCACCCTCTGCACTATATGAAGGAGAGGAATATTCAACGGCTCACCTCTTCGCTTTAACCTTCGACATATCCATCTTTCCAGCCGCCACACAACCGTCATCAACATCACATCTCCATAGCCATAACCATCACCGTAGCCTCCCTCTCATTAGATTAATTACTTGCAACCAAGATTCCATCACGATCAATGACATTGTAATTCTATAGTCATTCATGTTGAAGTACCTTTTTATACATTCACAAAAAAGTACCTTTTTATACAATGCCATATGCTTGTGATTCGATCATGGTGTGTGACCCCCAGGCTACGAGCCAAGGCATAGCTTCGCAACCCCGTGTATGTGCAAGAAGGGATTGACAATATGATTTTACTTTATATTTTTTTGTGGAATTTTTAGTCTCTTATCTCTACCTTGATCCCATGGTTCGTCGGTACCCGAGACACTAAAGATTGGCACAAGGAGAGGTAAAGAGAAGGTTAGATGGGAAGGCTATGCCGAAAAACGATGACAGTAAGGTCAGTATGGTAGCCGAAACCAATTCCCCGGGGGAGATAATGATGTGGTCATCAAATGCATTTGTTGGTTTGGTTTATCCTTAATAATCAAGCTAACTCCATGAGTCGAATAGGACTAAGATTGGACAATCCAGTCCTTGACACGCTGGTAGTCAGTTGTGCCGTCAAAAGGGCGCATCGACCACTTATCTGCCTTCACAACATATATTTTAGTACATATCGTTGCATTCTTGCTCCATCATATTATAATCCCAAGTGTTGTATACAATTGCAAATGAAACCTTAGCTCCGGCCAATTTCTTTTATTGTTATAACCTTTATGACATTTAATTGTTTTGGAGAACGAAAATGATTTGCAATAACAAAGACTTGTAGAAATTTTGTTGCCAACCTTAATCACTTCCTGGATTTGATAAATACTAGGGTATTAGGAAAGAAGGCTATTACCACATTCGAAATCAGATCAAAGGTAATCAATGAACACATAAATCTTCCATCAACAGAAGATCATGGTGGGCTTGTGAAGATAGAGGTAGATGGAAAAGATCCTCCAAGTATTCATGCTAAAGCACATAGTCAATTGTCAAAGTCTTAATCTCAACAAAAGTGAAGAGGCACGGGAATTTTGCATGGAGACGAGTACAAAATAATAGCCTTGCCATTTCCCAAACTGCATATGGGGATTGACTTATATCAAGCTCAAGTTTTCTTTCCATCATGATCCTTATCCATTGTTATAGTAAGTGCTCCATATTGAATTGACTCTGGGGTATCATGCCTATTAAAGAATTTGTGCAGGTTCTTCAATATAAGTGCTTTGTTTGATTGTTGATGTTCATAGCACCAAGTCGTCCCTGATTCCTCGGCCTGCTAACTTTGGACCAAGCAGCAAGAGCGGGCCCTTGATTCTGCAAGTTAGAGCATCTTCGCCAAACAATGGCTAAGGTAGTGGATTACTCGATGCTTGATAGTTTGAGATAAATCTAGACAACACATAGAGAAAATAGGAGGAGAGAACATCCTTAATAGCTGAAGAGACAATGATGCAGTCATCAAATGCTAATGTGTTTGTCTGGTTTCTCCTTAATAACCGAGATAACCCCACGAGTCGGATATGACTAAGGTTGGACAATCTAATCCTCGAGGCGCCGGTAATCAGTCGTGCCGTCACAAGGACACACGGCCACTTATATGCCTTCATAGTGTATATCTTATTACTTATCGATGCATTGCAAATCTATCTTATATAATCCTAAGTGTTGTACACGGTTGTATGTGAAACCTTAGAGCATCTCTAGCAGACCCCGTATAATGCTCCGACCCGCAAAATAACCGCCAAAATACGGGTCCATGCAAAAAATGCTGCCCGACCAGACCCCACAAACGCGTCGGACCCGTAAAATTTTTTAAGGGGCACGGAAAACATCCCCGTTAAACCCGTAAAAATAAGGATTTTGAATGCGACCCAAAGGGGCCCTGTATACACGAAAGCCCATTGGCGGGAATCCAACTGCCATCGAAAAATTCATGGCTTGCTCCCGTCCGCCCGTCCCCGGCTGCCGCGCCGGCCCCGACTGCCGCACCCGCTAGCCGTTCGCCATGCCCGCCGGCCGTCCGCCGCGCCTGCCGGTTGTCCACCGAGCCCATTGACATGTGGATCTCTCAACAGAGGATGATTCAGCTAGCTAGCTAGCTAGCAGCTCAATCGATGCACGTCTAGCTAGCTCGCTAGCGAACGGAGGAGTTTGGCCGCAGCCCGCGCTGCCCCGGTGGCCTTGACCTCCACCCGCGCGCCGCGACCGTCTGCTGCTGGCTCCAGTCTAGTCACGCTCAATGGAGAGCACGAGGAGATAGTTGCGAAGGCAGGACGCGCACACGCCGAGCGGATGGAGGTCGAGATGGGAAGGGCATGAGGACGAAGATGTTATATTTAGAGAATATTTTTTTTACGGGTTGATTATACGGGTTTTGTTCCGCCGCATTTAAAATCGACCCTTATAATGCGTTTTCCTCAGTCCGTAAAACACTTATACGGGTCGTGATTTTAAGGGGTCTGCTAGAGATGCTCTTAGCTCTGGCATATTTATTTTATTACCTTTGTGATATTTTGTTTGTCTAGGGAACGAAAACGATTTTCGGTAACAAGACTCACAGAAATTTCCTTGCCTAGCTTAATCACTTGGATTTGATAAATCCTAGGGCATCTAGGGAAGAAGACCATTACTACATCCTAAATAGGATCAAAGGTAATCACGAGCACATAAATCTTCCACCAACAAAAGTTTCTGGTGAGCTTTTGTAGATAGAGGGAAATGGAAAAGATCCTCCGAGTATTCATGCTGAAGCACATATGAAAGATCGTGGATGTCGCCTAGAGGGGGGGTGAATATGCGCTTTAAAATAATTACGACAGAGGCTTAAACAAATGCGGAATAAACCTAACGGTTAATTTGTCAAGCACAAGACCTAAGACAACTAGGCTCACCTATGTGCACCAACAACTTATGCTAAGCAAGGTAAGCAACTATGTGATAGCAAGATATATGACAAAGAACAATATGGCTATCACAAAGTAAATTGCATAAGTAAAGGGCTCGGGTAAGAGATAACCGAGGCACGCGGAGACGACGATGTATCCCGAAGTTCACACCCTTGCGGATGCTAATCTCCATTTGGAGCGGTGTGGAGGCACAATGCTCCCCAAGAAGCAACTAGGGCCACCGTAATCTCCTCACGCCCTCGCACAATGCAAGTTGCCGTGAATCCACTAAGGGACCCTTGAGGGCGGTCACCGAACCCGTATAAATGGCGACCCTTGGGGGCGGTCGCCGAACCCGTACACTTTGGCAACCCTTGGGGGCGGTCACCGGTACCCGACAAATTGCTCGGGGCGATCTCCACAACCTAATTGGAGACCCCGACGCTTGCCCGGAGCTTTACACCACAATGATTGAGCTCCGAACACCACCAACCGTCTAGGGCGCCCAAGCACCCAAGAGGAACAAGCTCAAAGGCACCAAGCACCCAAGAGTAATAAGCTTCTCAACTTGTAACTTCCACGTATCGCGTGGAGAACTCAAACCGATGCACCAAATGCAATGGCAAGGGCACACGGAGTACCCAAGTCCTTCTCTCCCAAATCCCACCAAAGCAACTAATGCTAGGGAGGAAAATGAGAGGAAGAACAAAAGAAGAACACGAAGAACTCCAAGATCTAGATCCAAGGGGTTCCCCTCACTTAGAGGAGAAAGTGATTGGTGGAAACGTGGATCTAGATCTCCTCTCTCTTTTCCCTCAAGAACTATCAAGAATCCATGGAGGGATTGAGAGTTAGCAAGCTCGAAGAAGGTCAACAATGGGGGAAGAATACGAGCTCAAAGGATTAGGTTCATTGAGGAAGAAGACCCCCTTTTATAAGACCTCCCGAATCCAACCGTTATGTGCTCAGGTCGTGCACAAACGGTACTACCACTTGGAGGAGCGGTACTACCACTTAGCACGGTGAAAACAGCCCAATCGAGAGAGAAAACACGAGTTTTTGGTCCGGGGCGGTACTACCGCTTAGGAGCCACGGTAGTACTGCTCTGGAGCGGTACTACCGCTCAGGAGCCGCGGTACTACCGGTCTAGAGCGGTAGTAAAAGATTACATCCGCTCTAGTCGCGGTAGTACCGCTGCAGCCTTTACCAAAACAGCCATAAGTTTTGCAAACGGACTCCGAATTGAACGAAACCAAGTTTGTTGGAAAGCTAACGACAAGGGCTAACACAATCTTGATAGAAATACCAATAATAAGCAAATGAGAAAAGGCCCAAAAGAAAATGGTGAGAACCCTTCCTCGGAGAAGACCGGTAAAACCTCCAACACCGAAAACATCATAGAAGATGCATGCAAACTCCGTTTTCGATGAACTCAAGCTTGTCATCAAGATGACCATAAGCTCTAAGACTCACAAAGAGAACCAAACAAGAACCAAGAAACTTGATGCAAGGATGCAAGGATGTAATGGTTTGAGCTCTCTACTAACGATACGATCAAGGTACCAACTTGAGAGCCCCCCTTGATAGTACGGCAAACGATCCTATAACTCGGTCTCCCAACTACCACCACGAGACCGGTAAAATAGAAAACCCATCAAGGGCAAACCTTTTCCTTGCACATGGTCCACTTGAGCTAGATGATGACGATCTTGACTCCCTCAAGTTGGACCACCTTTCTTGATTGCGTTGGCTCGATGAAGACTAGATGATTGCTCCCCCATAGTCCACTATGGGTGAGCGACTCTTCGGCACATCTTCACAAGTCCATTGACACCACAATGGATGGCAAGATTCAAACTTGATTGCTCCCCCATACTCCATTATGGGTGAGCCACTCTTTGTGTTGCTCCACTTGAACTTGCACACTGCAAACTTGATGATGATCACCACTTGATGTCATCCTCCATGGGTTGTATGGGATCTTCCTCTTGACGCAAGACCATGGAAACATACCTAACCCCACAAAGAACTCTCACGTAGACCATGGGTTAGTACACAAAGCGTAATGGACAAAGCTTACCATACCATGGGAACACTTGGTCCCACTCGGTACATCTTCTATGCTTTGTGAGTTGATCAACTTGATTCACTCTTGACTTAGTCTTGATCAACCTTGAATCTTTCCAACTCTCTTCATTTGGATGATGTCTTGAAGGTAAATATGAATGATCACACAATATTCTTCTTCAAGACATGCTTGCAATAAGCTCAACACTCACATGACCAATCTTTGGATAATTCCTTAATAGCACCTTGGTCAACTCATAAACTCCTTGAAACCAACACATGGACTTCAAGAAAAGCCTATGGACAAACCTTCAAATATAACTCAAGGCAACTATTAGTCCATAGAGATTGTCATCAATTACCAAAACCAAACATGGGGGCATCGCATGTTCTTTCAACATACAATGGGCAAAGTCTTTCTCTCAGTAAAGTGAAGAGGTGAGGGAATTTTGCATGGAGATAAGGATCATGCTAGAGGCTAGTCCAGAACAATACCCTTGCCACCCCCAAACCGCATCTATCGATTGACCTACAGATTTTGGCGATTGACTTATAGATGTCAACCAAGCTCAATTTTTCTTTCCATCCTTATCCTTCTTTTTGGAAATGGAGGCATGCCCTCGGCCTCTGTATCGTGATGATGCATGCAGCTATCTTATTAACAATCCACAAATTATCGTAACAAAAGTCTTACAGCTTGCAAACGGAGCAGAATAAAGTAAAAAGGGGAAATTACATGCTGACAAAGATAACCGATACGGTAATAAGAAGGACAAGCTCCCTAAACTCCTATCCTGTTATGCGAGCGCTATCTGAACCAGTTGAATATAACCTGAGCTACCATCTCCCATTGGTTGCACCCGGTAACCAAAGGCTCCCTGGACGCCATAGGAGTGAGTAAGGGCCACGTACGGATCCAAGCTGTAGAGGTGAAGATAACCTGCAAGAAAGTTAAAGTTTGTTATCTATTAAAAATCATATCATTCCTGCAGTTCCATATAGCCCATAATAGCGCACATATTCCAATCCGAATACGAGCCGCAATAATATGTTCAACCCCAGCTAGCCACGTCCCAAACAATGACGCAATATCGACTGGAGGATTACTGTTGAAAGCTATATGAATCGTTCTCCAAAGTAACATGGCAAGTGGGCATTCAAGAAATAAGTGTTGTATTGTTCCTCATGGTCACAAAAACAGCACCGTGAACTTCCTACCCAACGCCTTTTAATTAAGTTGTCCTTTATGAGTATCACTTACTTGTGGACAAACCACATAAGGATTTTAATTCGCAAGGGAACCTTAACCTTCCAAATGTGCAACGACCTTGAGAGTTGGCCAGAATTAATCAAATCCATATATAATGATTTCACCGTAAACATCCCATTCTTAGTTAACTTCCATTGTATCGAATCCGGCTGGTCGGAGAGTTGAATTTCTATCAATCTCCGAACCAAGTGCATCTAGACAGTCCATCTCTCACCAACTAACGCACGTCTAAATTGGATGCTCAAGGGAATAGTTTGAAGGAATATGCCTACATAATCCTCCTTACGTTGTACAATATTATAGAGGGTAGGATATTGGACGGCCAAGGGCGTCTCTCCTAACCACGTATCTTCCCAAAATCTTGTTGACACCCCGTTGCCAACCAAGAATTTGACTCTATGAAAGAACAAGTCCTTCGTTCGCATAAGTCCCTTCCAGAATGGTGAGTCAGTCAGTCTCATGATAACCTGGGCTAATGTTTTCGAGTGAAAATACTTATTGCGCGGGATTTGAGACCACATACCCTCCGGCTCTGTCTCTAACCTGTATAACCATTTGCTCATAAGACATTTATTCTTAATTTCTAAGTTCTCAATACCAAGACCCCCTTGGTCTTTAGGTCGGCAAAGGATATCCCATCGCGCGAGACGGTATTTCCTCTTGGCCTCATCAGACTGCCAAAAGAAACAAGATCTAAAGAAATCAAGTCGCTTCTGAACCCCTTTCGGAATTTCGAAGAATGAAAGTAGAAACATCAGCATACTAGTCAGTACTGAGTTAATCAGGACTAGCCGACCTCCATATGACATAAGCTTGCCCTTCCAGCAGCTAAGTTTTTTTTTCAATTCGTTCTTCAATACACTTCCATTCTTTATTGGAAAGCTTACGGTGATGGATCGGAATACCCAAGTAACTGAAAGGTAAAGCACCTAATTCACATCCGAACAATTGTCTATAAGTGTGTTCCTCGTCTTTGGACTTCCCAAAGCAGAACAACTCGCTCTTATGAAAATTAATTTTTAAGCCAGACAATTGTTCGAAGAGACACATGATAAGTTTCATATTATGTGCTTTAGCCATGTCATGTTCCATGAATAGGATAGTGTCATCAGCATACTATAGAATGGATACCCCTCCATCGACTAGATGAGGAACTAGACCCTCTATATGGCCATGCTGCTTGGCCCTGCCAATAATAACGACCAACATATCTGCCATAATATTGAACAAGAGAGGAGACATGAAATCCCCTTGTCTCAACCCCTTATGTGTCTGAAAATAGTGTCCGATATCATCGTTCACCTTGATTCCGACACTGCCCTTCTAGACTTGGGTTGGTTCCTCCAGGCTTCACTAAAACCTTTCATGCGCATGGCCTGCTGAAGAAAAGGCCACTTTACTTTATCATACGCCTTCTCAAAATCCATTTTGAAGATAACCCCATCTAGTTTCTTCAGAGTGGATCTCATGAAGCGTTTCATGTAGAACGACCACCCCTTCCAGTATGTGTCGCCCCGGCATGAACGCTGTCTGACTTGGTTGGATCACTGAATGAGCAATTTGTGTCAATCTATTGGTTCCATATGTATCCTTATCCATCGTTATAGTAAGTCCTGAATATTGAATTGGCCTATGGCATATCATGCCTATTAAAGAATTCGGGCAGGTTCTTCAACAGAAGTGCTTTTGTTTTGATTCTTGGTGTTCATAGCACCAAGCAATCCTTGGTTCTTTGGCCTACAAACTTTGGACCAAGTTAGAACATCTTCGCAAACAATGCCTATGGTATTTGATTACTCGATGCTTGATAGTCTGAGGTAAATCCATACAACACATAGAGAAAACAGACAAGGAGGAGAGAACATCCTTAACCAACAAAACTTTCCTCCACAGGTGAGTTAGGAAGCAATACTAACTAGTCTCCTTTCATAGAAACCATTGAAGTGGTTCAAGAACTTGGCTTTGCCGTGTAAATATGGTGCAAAACTCATTTGTATATGTCCGTGACGCTGACGAGGAATGAACTTGAACTAAAGCCATGACATCGTTTTTGGATTGAAGGGAGTATATCCTTTTGGACTAACAACGTAACTATTATTATTTTATCACAAAAAAATTACGCAAATTATTTTATCACAAGTGAACCTAAGGGTTTGAACAAACGACCTGCGCCTTTTACACATTACGATTAACCACCAGGCCACTGACATTTGGTGCTCTACTAGAATAAATATTTTCTATATCAGTTTGGCTTAAATAGCATAAGTTTAAACTCCAAAGTCGAATGAAAAAGGTCCAGCAGTGAGTTTCAAACCAGCGATCTCTTGCAGGTATCCCGAGAGTGCAAACAAACAGACCCGACAAATATTGTTTTTTACATAGGCTAATGGTTCTTTTATATTGAGGCCACATTTATATCCTTTAGAAAATATAGTATTTTTACTTATAGATGTTGCACATGATTTTACATGAAGCATATATATTCTGTTTCCTACAAGTACCATAAAATTTTCCAAAACCTTGAAACTTTTATATACTGCATGAATATTCTATTAAGAACATGAATATTTTAAATTATACAAAGATTTATGTAAATACGTTAAATATATATAAAAAATGTTCATATAATTTTACAAAAATATTAATGTAGTTTTAAAAAGTATAAATATTTTATTGAAGACATAAAATTATGTGAACATTTATTTTAATATATTTAACCTTTTTCGAAATAAATTAATATTTAAAAATTATATGAATATTTATTTACATATATATTTTACCTTGGTTAAATGTATATTAATAAATGTTCATATACTTTTAAATATTAACGTTTTAATAAAATATTCATGCAGTATATAAAGTTTTCATGTTTTCAAAAATGTTTATGTACTTCTGGGAAACAAAATACTTATTATTTATGAAAAATCATGTGAAACATTTATAAGTAAAAAATTATATTGTCTAATGAATATATAAAAAAAGTGGTTTCAATATAGACTAAATTTAAATTTTGCACTAAAAATCAGCATATAATGATTTTGTTTGCCGCTCTAGCCAATGGCCGGCCCATGATTTTAGCCCAAGCTCTGCTACTGCTGTCTTGGGCCGCACCCTTTTCATTTGAACTTATTTGGGTTGTCCGTGCAAAAGATATAGCTCTTACTTATCCAAATTCTACATAAAACGTTTTGAGTGTTTTGGTTAGGCGCCCATGCGGGTTACCAACGGTTCGCGGTTCGAGACCAAATGATTTTTCTTCTCAATGTAATTTGTGCTGCTCCGGGCCTCCTAGTGTTTTTTTGTTGCAAAAAAAAAAACCGAAGGGTCTTTTTGCACGGCAACAGGCCCGTCTCCATCGTCCAGTCACTGGCCCATGCCACACTGTCACACCTTGTCAGTGCAGCGGACGTATACAAATGAGTTTTGCACAGTATTTCACTGCAAAGCCAAGTTCTTACACCACTTCAACGTACACCACAAGTTGTAGCATTAAAGTGACAATTCATGCCAAGTTCAAGCACCGGGGGTAATTGACTCCATCAACTAGTAGCAACTTGTTTAGATTCTTCAGGAGTTTCTTTGGAGAGTCAATTACACCATTGATGCTGAAACTTTGCAAAAATGGCCACGTTAGTACTAAAACTTGTGGTGTACGTAAAAGTGGTGAAACAAATTGGCTCAGCCATGTAAATACAGTGCAAATCTCTGTTGCGTATGCCTGATCTGCTGATTTGGCTCGGCAGTGTGGCATGGGGCCTACCATCCGCGATCAGAAGGTGGAGACAAGGTGTGTGGCCTGTTTTTAAACCCCCCCTTGCTATTTTTTCTCACGAAAAACCTTATAGTTTGCACTGAAGTGACTATTTTTCTTCTAAAGTTGTAATTGACTCTTCTTTGGATCATGCCTTTGGCGGCCATGCTTCTCTCTGCAAAGGTTCTCTCCACATCAACGCGGGACGATTCCCTATTTTGATCGTAGTTTTGCATGGCGATCAACGCAGGACGATGCGATGACGAGCTGAAGCATGACCGCACTGCACGAGCCTGCCAGATGGGGTTGGAGTTGGAGAGGACCCTGTCAGGAGAGGAAAACGACTCAGCGGACAGGCCGGCCGCAAAGAGAAATGAAAAGAAAAAGATTCCAGCAGGCCGCCTGCCTGATTGAGGAGAGCCATGCCGGGCAGGCCTGTTCAGGCATCGCCATCACATCCGACCACGGACCACGCCGGCCGGGGTCATGATACCCGTGCTCCACCATCCTGACCAGGTCCATGCCCGCCGTGCACCGGCGGCAGATTTATCTGATCGACCTGAAGCCTGCAGGCCCGTTCCGTCCGGCTCGAAGATAATCCTTGGGAAAGCACATTTTCTAGACTAATTAACTGACAAGCTGACGGGACAGTACATTAGAGAGAGAAATGCATGGCCAGCTATGATGGATGGAGGTCGATCATCGCTACGTGCATGGCTGATGGCTGGCATGATTCGCCAGATCCGGTCCGGGGCGCGCGAGAGCATATCATCAGCTCACGTGCCACACGCCTAACTGTAATCAAGCTCCTAAATAGATCCGTACATAGTTGCAGATGCAGCTATCAAGTGCAGCATCATGCATGCATGCAGCTCATCGCTTGGTGATACTCATCTATCAGTACATTATCCTGGTTATTAAGCATTCGTGGGTCAGACGTTTTTCACCAACACACGCCAAAGTGCACGTCATTTTTCTAAAAGGATCCAGACTATTATCAAAGTTCACCGAAAGTACAACGCACCTAAACATAATAAAAATTACATCAAAATTCTGAGACCGCCAAAAATACAAAATGAGCTGCCGACACGCCGTTGTCGCTGCTCCTCTATTAGAGCCAGCTTGATCTTGACAATGACAGTCGAGAAGTCATTGCAGCGCATTTGTATTAGAAGAAAAAACACTAAGGCCATCGCAAAAAGGGAAAAAACTAAGACGGCAGCAGTCTTACTCTTATAGCAAATGAAGGAAAATGCAAAAGAAAACCTAGCAAAGCTACACAGCAAACTCAAAAAAGGGCAAACTTACCGAAGTATATACATCACGTGTTCGCTCTTTTCTTCTTTGTATCCTACATCATGTATAGGTCTGCAAGAAAAGCTCGAGGCTCGTGAGCCGCTCGAGATCGACTCGTTTTTTGACTCGACTCGAGATCGACTCGAAAAGAAACGAGCTGAGTTTGAACACTTTTTGTAGCTCGATCGAGAAACGAGCCGATCTTGAGCCAATGCTGGCTCGCTCGATCTTAGCTCGATAGTTCGACAGAATATTATTATGTTAAATGATCATGCCATATATTAAATGGAAATAAGATAATTTATTACCATATATGTTGTCCATAGATTTTCTCCATTTTATTTACCAACGAACATGGAAACTTAACTAAGTGAAGAAAAGATTTAGGCCTAATTATGGCACGTGGTCGACTATGTATTAGATATTTTTGGCAAAGGTTCCCAGCATATTCACCTTAATTTTTTGTTTTTCATCCATAGATTTATAATTTTTACTATCTCATTTAGCTTGAAACTAGCTCGAGATCGACTCGAGATCGTTACAAGATGAGCACGAGTCATGTTCTACAGCTCGATCATGAGCTTCACTCAGTTTGAGCTCGCTCGAATTTTCATATGAGTTGAGCTGAGCCAACTCCAACTCACTCGAGCTCGACTCGTTTGCAGCCCTAATCATGTATCCCTCAATAGTGCGGAAATGTATGTATGGGTCCCTCATGATGAGCAGAGGAGTGGCAAAGGCAGAGATGTAAGTATATGGAGCTAGCTAGCCACACCATGATGGCTCCATCGTGCGGGCACTGTGGAAAAGGTGCTCGCTCGTGTGGGATGTGAGATGAGACGATGGAGTGCTAGCTATCTTGATCGACCAAAGCATGTATGCGCAGCTAGGGTGCACATGCACATGTCTGCTCGATCGTTTGGATATCATCCTCTTCCCAACCTCTTCTTGCACGCTGCGTTTTTCTGCATGCCCTCTCGAATCTTCTCTATGATCCATTATTGAGTACTCGTACGTGGCCTAGCTTGGTTGTGTGTATCCTTGATGTCTTTAGACATCTTGTTGATACAGAGGCCGGGTGTAATTGGTATCTTCATGATATTAATATATACCCTTTGTCGAATACGTGGCCTAGCTATATGCTGATCATACTTTAGTTCCAGCATCTCATATAAACCTTGGAGGCATTCGTATTTGGGGCACAAAGCCAAACTAGGGCTGCACTGGCTATAGACACTTTCATCTCCCTCTGTATTTTCAACACTGCCCGCCGTCCAAACCAGGCCCATATAATGTTGTAAAAATGGTGTGGTATTTTGCAACTCGGGTCATATACCACGATGCTGCCGGCCGTGCATTAATCCATGGTACAAAAAGAGGGAATCACGTGTGCCCAAAAGGCCAAGAATAATGTTTGGCTTTATAAAAGGGGTCCGGGCCTTTTACATCAGGTCATCAGAAAACTTTGCCATCGATTGCCAAGCTGAGGGGGCAGGTGAGCTTTTTGGACACGAAAGGGGGGAAATAGTCTTGTTTGGGATCGCCGGGGAACCACCACGGAGCTTTGGGACGTTCAAAGGTTGCAATGGCCGATGATGGCCGGCCCGGGCGATGGAGAGGTGCGTTTGACACAGATTTGACCCGTGGATCTGTTTGGGATTCGGGTGTCGTCGTGTTTCTCCTCTTCCTCTAGCTCCGCCTATGTGCACAGCAAAGCATCGACGTTTAGTCGCAAAAATAAAAGCACTGACGTTTGAGTTGTTAAAAAAACAGTTTTGCTAGAACTCATCTAGATGAGATATAATTTGGTCTCATTCACCTTTTATAGCCATCGTATGTGATGCTATAAGATGCGTGTGTGCTGACATGGGTTGTATCTGTTCTTGTTTTCAAACTGAATGAGATCAAATTATGTCTCATCTAAATGAGTCCTAGGTACTCCCAAAAAAATGTATTGACGTTGGCGCTTGTGACCAAACACCATGCAGACTTGCACATAACTGTATAGACTTAATAACTACTGTAATAAAATTGTATGTGTGCATTACATACAATGGTACAAAGATCGGAGGGTTTTAACCTTCTTTTCAATAAATATAAGGAAGGTGATGAGACTCCCGCGGAACAAGCGGGAGTGGCAAAGGGCTAATTCAGATTAACTGATTTTTAGCCGAAACCGTAGAACAATTGTTCTACGGTATTTTCATATATAAATAAAAAGAATAAAAACAAAGTCTCAAGTACAATTAACCAATGCCCGTTCTAGGTATCATATGAAAACAATATTATTCTAGTCCTAACATCTGAGATATCTAGGTCCTGATCCTATCTGCCTTCTTCGCTTTAGCTCTCAATTCTGATGCCCATAAACCCTCCTTGAGATAGAACTTCCATGTATTGAAATGAGGTGGCGTTGATCTAAATATTTTGTCATTTCTGACCGACCAAATGCTCCAGCAGCTCATGATGATTATCTCAAATGCAATCTCTGATGGCAATGAGCATAGGGCTAGCAAGATCTCATCATGTGGTGATACCCCTCTATGTTTATCTGGTATGATTAATTCCCAGCATGCCATGGCAAATGGACAATCCCAGAATAGATGAAGAGAAGTTTCTTCACTATGATGAGAACAGAGTGCACAATTATAATCTGGCAGGTACATGCTCTTACGGTGTAGCAAATTTCTTGTGTTCAATCTGTCCTGATAGAGCATCCAGAAGAATATCTTATGCCTGAGTCTACAGGAGGAGCCCCATATGAGCTTGAAAATGTTATGATGAATCTCCGTTTCTTTAAGGGCTTGGTACATCCTCATGGAAGAATAGTGATTACAGTTCCAGGAGTAATGCCATCTATCTTGATTATTGCTTATCCCTCTAGAGTTAAGGTCTTGAGCCAAAGCATTGAATTGTTGGTATGCCTGTAATGACAGAGGTCTATGAAAAAGATGACTGATGTCCTGGTGTTCCACCACCTGTGAGGCTGTGACAATGAGATCTGCTCTTCAATGGCAAATGAGAAAAGCTCAGGGTATGTGAGTGAAAGAGGTCTACCCGACCAATTGTCAGGCCAAAATAGAGCCGTGTCTCCCACCCCTGCTTTACAAATGGCATGTCTCTTGTAATCTGGCAGAAGTTTGCAAATCTCTTTCCACCAAAATGATCCTACTATCCTATCCCCTGGCAAGGCAGCTTGGTAGTATGTTTCCCATATAATATGCACCCATGGGATATCTTCTCTGTTGAGGAATTTGTGAAGAAACTTCATCAAGAGTGCTTGGTTATGAGTGCCAATGTCTAGAACTCCTAGTCCCCCATATTCCTTTGGTTTGCATACCTTGTCCCATGTGATTAATGGTGTCCCAGCCTCGAGTGCCATATTTTCTCCAAATACATTGTTTGAGATAAATGTTGATTTGTTTAACCACTGTTTTAGGCAAAGATAGGGTGCACATGAAGAATGTGGGCATGCTTGTGAAGACTGATTTGAGTAATGTAAGCTTATCACCAGTGGAGAGCAGTGTGGAGCAGCTCAGCAATCTATTTTCAATCTTCCTCAACATTGGCAAATAATCAATAACTTTGGGTTTGGTAGTGCCGAGAGGTAATTCAAGATAGGTGTGAGGTAAGGCTCCAATATTACATCCCATCAGCTCAGAAAGTTCTTGCATCTTAGTATCAGGAGTGTTTATGGAGAGCATGGAGGATTTAGAGTAGTTCACCTTGAGCCCAGTGTATGCAGCAAAATGTAGCAGAAGACTTTTGATGTGAGTGAGTTGTTGTGCCTCAGCATTGACCACTAAAATGGTATCATCTGCATACTGAATGATAGGATAGTCAGGACATGAATGGTGTTGAAGGCGAGAGCTGACCAATGATTTCTGCATGGCTTCATTCATCATGGTTTGAAGTAAATCAGCTGCCAATACAAAGATTAATGGGGAAAGTGGGTCCCTTTGCCTGACCCCTTTTTTGCAGAGGAATTGTTTACCAGGAATGCCATTGAGCAACATTGATAAATAACCAGTGCCATAGATCATTCTAATCCACTTAATCCATTTATCTCCAAATCCTTTTGCTCTCAGGATATCAATGAGAGTCTCGTGATTGAGCAATCAAATGCTTTTTCAAAATCCAATTTCAAAAGTATTATCTCCTTCTTGGATTGTTGGAATTGATGAATATATTTATATCCCCATGCAAGACAGTCCCAAATGCATCTCTTGTGGAGAAAACCATACTGGTTCTTATGAATCATTTGAAGAATAATTTTCTGCAACCTGTTAGCCAATAGCTTAGTGATAATCTTCAATGTGAAGTTGAGGAGGGAAATGGATCTAAATTCTGCAGGTGGAGATGTTGAATCTATTGTGGGTATCAAGGTGATAAATGAATGGTTGATGCTCTGTAGGTTGACAGTTCCTTTGTGAAAATCTTTAATGAGTCTACAGAAATCCTCTGCAATGATCTCCCAACAGTGCTTGATAAATGCTGCATTAAATCCATCAGGACCAGGTGATCTACCGGTGGGCATCTCTTTGACCCCTTTGTCTATTTCCTCCTTGTGAAGGGGGCTTCCAGAGTATCCAAATCATCATGGTGCAACAATAAGTGGTGTAAAAGAAGTGGGTTCTGTGCAGAGGAAGTAGTGCCCAGCCTTTCTTTAAAGGCTCTAAAAAGGATGGCAACTTTTGCATTGTGATCATGATGCTCATTACCTTCTTCATCCTTTAATATTGAAATACTATTATGTCTGAATTTGATGGTTGCCTTGGCCTGAAAATATTTAGTATTTGCCTCTCCCACCTTAATCTGCCTAATGGTAGCTCTCTGTTTCCAGTATAGTCTCTGGTGATCTAGGATTTCCTCAAGATGTGTTTTGATAATAGCCCTCCCATTAGCTTTAATTAGACTCAAGTGTCTGAATTCCTCAATACTATCATAACCAAAGATCATGAAGTTTGAGTTTTCAATGATCTTTTTGAGATCAGATTTATCTCTAGCCCGAAGTTTGATCCCTTTCCTTAATCTTTTGAGCTTGATTGCAATCCTCTTGGCACTATCCAATAGTGGAACCTCTTGTGTCCAAATCCTAGAGACAAGATCTTTGAAATCATTATGAGGCAGCCAATGGTTCTCAAGCCTAAAAATCTGAGATTTAGGAATAGATGTCCCAATTTTGATCAAGATGGGAATATGATCAAAAGTAGTTCTGGCCAGTGGATGAGTAAAAGTAGTCGGGTAGTTAAGTGTCCATTCTTCAGTAGTAAAGCACCAATCAAGCTTTTCAAGTAGGGGAGCATCCTGCATATTACTCCAAGTGAATTTCCTTCCCTTAAGTGGGATCTCAATCAGTGCTTGATTACTAATAGCTTCATTGAAAGCAAGCATATATGAAATATTGCCACCATCTTTGTTTCTGTCCTGTGGGTATCTAATGTAGTTAAAATCCCCTGTCACCAGCCAATTAGTACAATCTATCACCTGAAAGTCTTTGACCCAGTCTAAAAAGTTTGCTCTTTGCTATCACTGACAAGGTCCGTAAACATTGGAAAGAGACCATCTCTCCCCAGTGTGAGCAGATGTGAATTGAATAGTAAGGGCAAACTCATACTGTGATATAGGTGATCCTTGAGGACCTGCTCATTCCAGACAACTAACAAACCTCATGCAGCTCCCACAGATGGAAGGAATTCAAATTTGTTTAATCTCCTGGGAAAGAAATTTCTTATGTATGAACTGTCAAAGTTTTCTCTTTTAGTTTCTTGCAAGCATAGGATGGTGCACTGTGATTCTTCAATCTTATTGTGAATAGATGACCATTTCTTGGGATCATTGATTCCCCTTATGTTTCAGTTCAAAATGGACCATTCTCTAGCCATAAGCTAATGAGGAGTAACAACTACTGTTCCTTTGGGACAGTCCATGGGAGGAAGGGCACAAGTGAGAGGCATGTCCAAATCAAATAATTGAAGTACTGAGATGCAAACACAAAACATTGTCCCACCAGACCAAGTCATCACAAATCTTACAACGCATACATCCAAAATAGCAAAGCCTAGTGTCATACTGAAGTTCCATAACATGAGCACTTATTACAAGACAGAACTTATGCCCTGATGCACATCCCTCTAGGTAGCCTTGGAGCTATCCTTGGAAGCCGCAGTCTTCCTGATGTGCTCCTTAGCTGGGTTGGAGCTCTTGCTCTTCTTATTCTTAGTCTGCGGCTGCTCCTCAGTGGTGTCCTTCTCGTTGACCTTGAAAAAAGTAGTATTAAGTAACTACTTTTGCAAGTATAAGAGGTGGTAAAGCATCACACGAGATGTAGTTTCTGTTTGTACAAGAGCTTTTCTTAAACCCCTTGGCCAACTGCTTAAGTCTACAACTCCTCCATACCTCAGTTTCAACCAATGGTGCCTTGTCCTTCCTCTTTCTGTTTTTCTGAAGTGCAGATGTAGAGGATGCAGTAATGGAGTCTGTAGATGCAGTTGGTAGAGGAGAACTGGCTTCCTGCTCCATCTTGTCATGCAGCTGCTGAGAGAGAGTACAGAGAGTATTCTCAGTAGAGCATGATTGTGGGATAGCAAATGGCAAGGTATAAAGACAAGTAGAGCCCCATGTGATAATCTCCCAGACTTGAGAATTAATAAATTGCTTTGCCCATGCAAATTTCCCAGGTGTGAGCAATACCGCTGAAAGAAAATTGGCCCAATCAACAAGAACTTGAATCACCTCATTGCTATTAGGACTTGGTGCAAAAGGCTCCCTCCAAACTCTGGCTCCCTCTATGCCCAAGTGTTGTTCCTCCTCTGTCAGAAGACTTTGTTGTATAATCTGTGTCCCTTGGAGTTTACTATGTTGTCCCCCTAATTGAATAGTGTGGGGCTCATTAAGATATGCTGGAATAGGAAACCCAGGTGGTGCAGACATGTTAGGAACATGCTCACCTGAGTTAGAATCTTCAGGTATCCCTTCCACTTGGTCAGTCTCTTTAGGTGCTGCATTCTGATCTTCACATAAAGTTTTCTGTGCAGAAGTACTACCTGCCACTGGATTAGCCTGATTAACTAGATTAGCCTGTAATGTTGGAGCTGTTGGTTGATAATTAGCATTGGCTAGTAATTCAAGTTGCATAGGATCCACTGAGATGTCAGAATAATGAGGGACAATCTGTTGTGGAAGAAGTCCCATGTTGTGACCCACACTGGGCCGATTGATATTGATAAGAGCATTTACTAGGCCCTCCTCAAGTGCAGGCTGAACTGGTTCAATCACCTGAGGTACCAGTGGCACATGGGCTTCCGGAGCTGGGCCATTTGCAATGGGCCCAAGTAACTCATTCAAATCTGGGATACCTCCTTCTAGTGGCGCCACGAGACCATTAGCATAGGAAACAGAGTTGGCACTGCCAGGGTAACCCAGAGAAATGGTAATGTTACTATCTCCATCCATATTGCCAGCAGACAACTCTCCCTCCTCCATTGGTGCCATAAGATCATCCAACTGCAGAAACTCTCCCTGATGTAACTCATGATCAATCTAGTTGTTCTGAGGCATAGCCCAATGCCTCCGTCCAGGCAGATCCTCCTCTGTCTCATCAAGATCATTCAGGTTCTATGGCTCCACATTCATTCCATTATTGAGTGCAAGTTGCAGATCAACTGGATTAGCCTGATGATGATTGTGATGAGCAGGTACTTCATCTTGTTGAATGGGTCCCAAGAAGTGATATATGTTGATTTGGGTGGAAGTTTTCTTGCTGAGGAGCAGGGTGTGGGTTGCCATTAGGATGAATGGGGTCTTCATCTGGTGGCTCTGCTCCAAGGATCTGATGCTGAAGAATGACTACAGAGACATTAAGAGAGTCAATGTGATCAGCATCACCAAAGACAATACTAGCTGGTATATCTGTCAGCTCCTCCACCTTCACCTTAACCATCTGATTAGCTCTAGTGCTTCTGACTATCCCACATAACAAACTTACCAAATTTACTGACAGCATTGTTGATTTCCCGAATATTTCTTCTATCAAAAGGACAACCACACAGTAAAAACCATGCTTATCTGTTCAGATCTAATCTCCTCCAATTCAATCCTCGGTTGTGTTTCTCAAATATGACATGCACATCAGTATACTGGTGGGGACTATTGGCTACCAATTCATCACGATCAAAAACACTTTGCATCTTGACATATGCTTGACCAAAAGGACATTGCGTGATCTCAGAAAACCCCAACTGTTTGTCCACAAAGAAATCAGAAACTACCTCACAAACAGTATTGAAATCCACCGAAAGATCTGGTATTGGGACAATAGAGACGATCGCCCAATCTTCATGCATTAGAGGAGGTGTTGTGGTCACAATGCGAACCCTCGATGGTCTGCCTGCAACGGCCACTCCGACGTGGTTTGAGGGAGGAATGGAGCAGGGTCGGACGGGAAACTGACCATCATTGACACACCATGAGCGGCGAGGCTAGTGGTGGTAGCAATGGGAGGTAGGGTGAGATGGGTGGAGGGCGGGTGTGCAGTAGCGGAAAGCAGGCGTTGAGCAATGGAAGGCGAGGCACCAGCGTAATGGATGCTACCTACTTTCGTAAGTAGCAGGGGGAGTGGAAACATTATGACTGGTCAGCTGATTGACGGCCCTTTTCGTCTCAGTCGCGGGAACAGTGGAGTCCTGCCTTAGAATATGAGTAGCCGGGTTTGGGAGAGGAGTGGACTCACAAGAGAAGTTGGGATGGGCTGATGAGTAGCAGTCCCGAGAAATATGGCCCCATTTCTTACATGTTCTACATTTAATCCGTATGGTGCAGTTCGGCCTGACATGCCCATGTAAAAGACATCGAACGCAAAATGGGCCTTGTGACCGATTTTAAAAATGTTGAGATCCCGCCCGAGTCGATGTAACTGCCGCATTAGCCGTGCCCTCATGGCCACCATTATGGCCCGATGATGGTGCCTGATTTGAATTATGAACATGAACACTAGTAGATCTGGCCTGCATGGGTGATTTTTCTAAGAAAATGCCAGGAGATCTGAGAGCATCAAGATATGTTTTTCTCGGATGCCTTTTGAACACATGAGTCCATGCATCCTCTTTTTCCTCGAGATATTGATCCAACTCCCAACTAGAATTTGGGCCACCACTTCCTAGAGTAAGAAATTGATATTGAGCAATGACAAAGCAATGTTACGTTGTTTAATGATAGAAAAACCCACTTCCTTAGATGATAGTGAGAACTTGAAGGACCAGTTTTGCAAAAGCTTCACCTTGTACATAGATGCACGGCCACCAAAGCAGGATAACAGAATCATACCCACCATAGATTCTGTCAACCCGAGCTACGATCTTATGAATTCAGCAACCAGGAGAAATTCGCCCATGTCTTTACCTTCTTCATAGTTGATTGGAACTCCCCATTTGTGCCAGGTGTTGGCAGCAAAGTCTTGACCTTTGTCGAAATCTAGATTTGCTAGGGACATCTTGGAGAAATGTGATTGACAATCGTCGGGCCGAGAATTGTGGCTGCCGTGGTCGGAGTGATTGATGGCAAAGAGCGGTGGAAGACGTGGCCAAGGAGGCCGCGCCGGGTTGGTGGCCGCTGGGGCCGGAGTGGCCAGCGACGGGTTGGGAGGCTAGGAGAGATACTGGTTCAAGCTTTATCTCTTGCGCTTAGATTAACTGTTAGAAGATACCACACGTAGATTAACTGTTAGAAGATACTTCATGCTGATACACAGTCTCTCCAAATAGGGTTGCGCCCCGCTATATTAATATAGCAACCACATGTCAGTTTGTGACTAATATTGGTATGTCCCTTTTTCTCGGTTCCGGATTGACTCATTGGTTACTGAAGGTGAAAGTGCAAATGATTGTTCGCTTCAATGACCACTAAAGGCTATGTACTGAAAAAACAAAAATTAAGTCACACGATTTCAATGGGGCAAAAACAAATGTGACGTGGCAGGATTGATGAGGTGGATAGGCTGCAAGTCAAGAGAAATAACATAATGCATTGCTTAGTGGGACATTGAGGTGGACACTTTGCATGTTGAGAGAATTGGGACCAACTTCTTAGATATTATAGATATAGCAACCACATGGAACATTTGTTGGGGCCAACAACACATCAAGCCCAAAAGAAAATAGAAGGAAAAGAGAAACAAATACCAACAATGGCAGCTCGACGAAACGTGGATGACCCATCACTGTTGCGCCCTCCAGAGTAGTCCCACCATTCCTAGCACTTTGAAACACCACATACCAAGCAACACATTCAAGAAGGTGTGCGACGACGACGACGCTGCTGCCCGGACATGTCCTAGGGTTTCCCCCGACACGCGGGAAGAAATGGGGAATGGGAATATCCGACGCCCTTCAGGAAGGAATGGTGGTACTCGCAGGTGTCACCGTGTCGGTGCCAGACGAGCCGACAGGGATTTCTCTCAACCCCAGAGCACCACTACCTAGTCACTCTGGAGCCTTCCATCCAGCTTGACACCCACTAGCATGCTCCACCACGGTCTTGACGCTACCCTCACCATCTCACCGTAGTCACCATCGCGAGGCCTAGAGGACAGAAAATGGGAGCGCAAGGAAACAGCGGCGGCAGCACTGAGGCCGCACGAGAGGGAACTGCCTCCACCGCCGTTGCGTGGTAGGTCACTACGTACAGCATCGTCCCGGTAGCCGGATGGACGCGGCAGCAGGGGCACACTAGGCCTCCTAGGCCCAGATCTGGCCCGCAAAGCCTCCGCTGCCACGCTGCAGCAAGCGGCGACAACGCTGCCACCACCCAGACCCCCGATCCCCCACCTCCACCTCAAGGTAGCTACGTCACCGACATAGAAGCCGTCGGCCCGCCCCAGCCTAGATGGGGCCCAAAGGGGCCCAGATCTTGGACGAGCGGGTGCTGCTAGCCCACGCCTCCGTGTAGCTTCGCTGCCAATGATCGTGCTGTCGTGCAGCCGACCACCCGCGCCAGCGCCAGGTCGCCCCGCCACCGCGTGGGACCATTGCCACCTGGGAGCACCACCTAGATCCGCTCCGTCCCACGCAGGAGCATCTCTGGGAAGGGAAATGCAGTGGGCCGCCGCCATCGCCGCTCGGGTCGAGCCCAGCAACGCACGCCGACGATGGCGAGGAGAGAGGGAGTGTGGGAAGGTTCTGAGGGAGAGGGAGACGGGGGCGCGGCCGGACACCCGCAAGAGATGACTAGGTCGTGAGAGGGGAAAGGGGGCTCTTGTTCAACGTGTTGGTCATCCGATGATACCCAGTCGCGCCACGCACATTGAAGACTGGACTTTGAGTGCTTGAAGATGGACAAAATCACCATTGATACTAGGGAAAAAGATCCACTTGTGTGAGACCCTTAAGAAAGTCAAACTAATTCGTGAAATAATCTGCCAACGATCAAGACTTGGGGACCTGGTGCTTCGGGGATTACTTGCATCCATGGGAAGGGCTATGAACTCCCTCATCATGCTTATTTTATGAGTGGTTTGGTGCTAGGAGGCCCCCCCTGAGTCTTCAACGACATCACACCGCCCTTCGACCATCGCCTCCCGGTTCCAAGAATTTGAGATTGATGAATCCGGCATAGGCACCCGGTAGTCCCAACGGGAATGCCATCTTCCAACGAAAGAGCAACACCGTGAAATTCGGAATAAAGACAGAAAATGTGAGCACTTGCCAACTCTAAGACTTGAATTCGGCTAGGCAGAGGAACCTAATCAACTGAGGCTCGGTTGGTTGAGTTCATATGTTTCAGATAGGCACTCTCCATACATCATAGTCGAGCGCATGTGTAAAACATAAGGGAATTGTCATTCTTTTTAGACCACAACTTAGCGACCAGTTTTGCCTCGCGATTCAGGATAATTCAATTCGAGTTTGGGATCATCTATACTCGGTGAATGGAAAATCGCAATAAATGGTAAAAAAAATTGCATGAAAGATGCTTGAGTGCGCAGGTGTGTGCAAAAATTCATGGACAAAAGACATTCGAGGAGCTCGCGCCAAGAAAAAGACAAGATCGAGTATGAACAATGCGGTTTTTTTTTTCAACTTTCTTACATGCCTGACATTTATCCTTTTCGCAACGAGCTCCTTAAAAGTGCAAACTCCACTAAATTTTGCACGGGCATCACGCAGTCGACCATCTTGCACCACAAAAATATGTGTTTTTTTATCCTTTTTGTTATTTTAAACGATTTTACTGTTTACCCCCTGAAGCATCTAGGTGCAAAAACGCAGCGCCCCATGATTCGCTTCTTCTTTTCATCTCATGTACATCATTTTAACCGCTCCATAAAGATCAAACTGTCCATCTGTGTGGCTTATGCCTAGCCAGGCCTAATTTACCTAAACAATGCCATAGACAGAAGCAAAATGATGCTTAAGATAAGATAATAAACCCTTCACCGAACGCAAGCTTTTCACCAAATCATTCCCCGTCAGTCGTCGGCCCTAAGTCCCTACGACGACATCAGTATATCACCACAAGTCCACAACACAAGCAAACGCTCAAGCACAGCAAAGCTAGAGCGATAAAGAGATCGACATGATGTTCCCATCACCAGGGGGAGCGGCGATGGCGCTGGCCCACGGCCAAGCAGCCTCCACGGGCGCAACGACGGCCGGCGGCACCGCGACCGCCATAACCTTCAGCTTCCAGCCCTCCGATCCTCCTCTGAACGGCGGCCTCTCCCACCACCATGGCCTCCTAGGTTACAGCCCCCTCGTACTAGACCACCCAACCACCACCACTTCCTCCTCCTCCACTATCCCCGCCGCTCCCACCCTTCACCACCTCCATGGCCATGCACATGCCGGAGCTATCCATCCACCGAGGTCATCACCTCCACATCCATGGTAGTAATCGATCGATCTCCCTCCCTCTCGCTTTTCTCTCTGTATACAATCTACATGTTTGATATGCTAATATTCTTGTTTGCTCAATTAGGTCTTGTGAGGAAGCTGATCGAGAAAGGCAGATGGGGGAGGGCGCGGTGGTGGGCATGGGGGTTAACAGCGTGGCGGCGGGTGGAAGTGGAGGCGGTGGACGGTCACATGGGTCAGCGGCGGCGGCAGCGGGGATGGGGGTCGGCGCGGTGAGGATGAAGAAGGCGGCGGGGGGAGGAGGGGTGAAGGCACGGCGGAAGGTGCGGGAGCCGAGGTTCTGCTTCAAGACCATGAGCGACGTCGACGTGCTCGACGACGGCTACAAGTGGCGCAAGTACGGCCAGAAGGTCGTCATCAAGAACACGCAGCACCCACGGTACGCACTGTACATCGATCTAGCTCCTCCAACCCTCGAATGACGCACATATACATACGCTACATATGTGCATGTGCACGTGTGTGTACGATTTTATGAAGCAACTGCCTCATCAAACTGAAATCTCATGATATTTTGTTTTCGATGTCCAATTTGGTGTTGGACTCATCACAAGTGACAACTTGATTAATTAGGGTTATCAGCTAATTAAGTACTATGGATTTTGCTTCCATTTAACAAAACATGGATTGCAGTTTTTTTGGGGGGTTATTTCCACTTGCAAACTCTATAATCTATCCCTAAAAAACTATATAATCTAGATATACCAAAGTAATTTATGCTCAAAAAATGATCCAGGATGTAATATGTCAAGCATAAATAGGTTTAGTGCATGTGCATTATATGTATGAACTAAAATTTTCTTGGAAGTACTGTTTTTGCTGTTTTAAAACTTTAAACCCCATATAATTTCCAAACGAATCTCCATAAAGCACATTTTGAAACTGTTTCTTTATTAGAAAATTTTGCGTATTAATGTATTATTACATCAAAGGGCGCTAGAATGCTAAAAACAATATTGGGAAAATATTATAACCTCTCTTTATCTTGCTACTATGGAGAGACAAGCCGCTTGCTAGAGTTTGCCTAATGCATATATATGAAGTTATGAACTAGGCTTTCTTCATGGGTAATTCCGTTCATTTAATTCTAGGCATTCATGTGCTGTTGCACGATAATCTCCCCCATGTTAGTAAGTATATATTCATGCATGCTTTACCAGAAGTGTACTATGGGTATCTTGAAGAAATAACTAAAACTTGATTATCGGCGACATATTGTGATCAATTTAGTGAAGCTAATTAGTTTGAATACCACGTTTGGAACAATGAATTCGAAGCGTATGAATATACATTAATTCCTAAAGCGAACAAAACCACAGGAAAAGTGCAAAACTGTTATTTGGCTGTCACGTATGAAAATCACAGAAACTGCTGACAGAAAGAGAAGAAACCATGAGGTTAGGACCTCATGTTTGGTTTCTTCCAAAAATTTCCACGGAATAGCCAATTCCATAGAAGTTTTGAAGGAATGTAGGATAGAAATTCCTTCGTTCCAAACAACACCAAAGGAAAATTTCCTATAGGAATTCTAACCTCCAAAATTCCTATGCTTTTCCTTTGGCGAAACGGGACCTAAAACTTGCTTTGAGAGGCATACAAAATTTTTTGGATACAATATCATCCTCATTTGGGGTCTAACAGACTTATAGAGTTAATGGAGTTCATGTTTTATTCTTTTCGAAATGGATGAAGTTCATGTTTGATTTCTAAACAAGCCTGTCATGGTGTTCTAGAAGGGAAAACGTAGAAACTACATTAGTTACATTTTTAGAGTAAACCCATTGATGAATAAAACGAAATAAACATGTTGAAGTGCAGTTTTGTGTGATGTGTATTAAGTAAGTTTGATGCTCTTGATATATTTAAGGCTTATGTTATCTTGGCCTATTGATTGAAGTGCATCCCTTGAATTCTGTATTATATTTACTATCCAATTGAGTTTGGCATAAGTTATAAAATTGTCCTGGAGCAGAACTTTATGGCATTCACCGCAATTTAGTGAATATTATTGAAATTTGTGAATATTATTGAAATTTAACATGAAGAAAAATACATGTAAGCTAAGAGATTTTGGCATGAAGAAACTAAAAGCTCACTTTACATGTAGTTCATGTTCCACTGCTAGCAGGGAACCAGAGAGCCAATTCTCACAAAACTTTTGTACACTCGTACAGTACTTAACTTTTGCTAAAGTTCCAGTCATTGAATGACAAAAGCTAAGGAAAAAAGTGTTTGCAAAGCTAGCTGGTCCTAAGATGGCTTTGTTATGTCTGGTCCCCTTGTTGTCTCTCTACACCTCCTAAATTGAACCCTAAATGCATATCAACACAACTTAATTAGCACACGTATATATGTCTATCTAGCTAGCTAGCTATAGCTTGCTCAAACAAAGGTACGAACCATGCTCCTATTCCATTTGTTCATCTTCTAGGTCGTGCTAGCTATTCTAAGCTAGTACTCCCTTCATTTTATATTAGTTGTCGCTCAAATGGATGTATCTAGCACTGAAATATGTCTACATACATCCGTTTCAACGACAACTAATATGGAACGGAGAGAGTAGCTCTTTATTCATATGTCATCTGGATTAGGCAGATGATAACCTTGCTTGTTCTTTGCTTAATTTCTTTGATGGACTAGTCCATTTCATGTTGTCGGGGCGTCCAAGAGTACATGTAGAGAAAACGCCCATTGATCGAGTCGCATCGTAACTACAAGTAGGTCGTATGCTCATTGCGCCATCTAATAGTTCCACTAACGTCCACTCATCCATGCGTGAGCCGTCGCGACAAACAAAATAAAAGACTAGTTTTCCATGGTTATGTATCGGTACTCAGAATAATATTTCTAATTAAAAAAAGTTGTACATGTTCTTACAAGTATGTTTTTAAACTAGCCACCTTAATTTTGTAGATGCAATTGACCACCTTATTAGATTGTATTGTGGCATGCATGCATGGAATGATACCCCAATATATCTCCTCTTGGTCTCTAGATGACAACCATACGTGCGTGTTTGTGTGTGCGCGCGCGCGTGTGAATCTACTGATCGACCAGTCGATGCATGTGTGATCGATGCATGTTTGGTGGTGATCATGGCACAGGCAGTGTGAAAAAGCATTGACCCACAGCTAGCACGGGACAAGCATCCAGTCCAATCTGATTAGGCCCGCCGTGCAATGATGCCACTCAGAGAGCCAACCCAACCCTATGGCCTGGTCGATCTCTGGCTCACACACCACCGCGGCATCATGGCTTTTCCAATCAACCGGCGAATCCTTCCTGGCAATCATCCCTCCTCATTCTCAGGGAATCTCCCGAGCTAGTTTCTAGCTACTAGCAGCTTACTAGAACTTAGAACGGTATACAACAGTCCAAGTACCAAAAAATAAGGACGTCGATAAGTCCCGAAGATTCAGAATTTGACCATGGCAAATTTAGTTGGTAAGCATGGCAAATCTGCCTTTAGTTTAATTTCTGTCAGAAAATTGACGTGCTTGTTGTCATCCTCGCATCAACTAAAGTTGTTGTAAAAAGCGTTCGATTTGCCATGGTCAAAAATTTGACGTTCGGATTTTATCATTTCCGGAAAATAAACAGATGATTTTTGGAGAGGAAACAAACAGGACCATCAAACCAACCGGATACACGATATGGCAAATGGGTGTGCGTTAGTATTAGTTTTTTTAAGGGAATTGCATTAGTACTTGTCGGGGGAATGGACGTATCTAGACGTATTTTAGTATTAGATAAATCCATTTTTAGTCATTTCTACGACAAGTATTTCTAGACGGAGGGAGTATTAGTTAGTCAGTGCAGAGGCAGAGAGCTCATAGATGGAGCAACCAAGACCCTGAAAAAAAACACAATCTGGTCGGCAAGCCACCATGCTATATGTAGCAGTAAACCACCCGGAGCTATGGTTGTTCATTAAAAAAGAATCGGGTCACTTGGCAAAGAAGTTTCACCCTTGGTTTTGATGTTGATCAGACAGCTCCGACCGTGGATGGCCACATCCTACTGTTAATTGTCTACTCTCTGATAGTGTCAAAAATGATCTTACGTTTTGGGACGAAGGAAGTGATTATTAAGCAGGTGACATGCCTAGCTACCACGACCGATCTGACCCCCACTGATTGTTCCTGTATTCAACAAGTGTTTTGAATCTTTATTTTGTGTTTTTGCGTGTTAATTCGTGTTTGTTCAGTTATATACGTGCTTTGATCTGGCTGGCTGTGGGAGAGGGAGAATCTCTACTGTTTGGTAAAGGGGGCCGGCCCTGGGAGGGATGATGATGATGAAAGGGTGGATTTGAGCCTTTGCAAAGGGCCCAAGATTTTTTTGTACCCGGCAATTATTACCACATCTTTGTCAATCTATGCCCCTTGCCCTCGGGGTGAGACGAGGAATGATAGCTGCAGAGTAGCTGGCCCTGGAATTTTTATCATCTCCATGTGTTGTGTTGTGTTGTCAGGCCATGATTGAGGGTTTCTTCCAGCATCGGTACTTCACCTACTGCGTGTCTACACCTCTCTGAATATTCACAAAATGCAGAATAATATGAAGTACCATGCATATGCCCGCTTGTGATGTGCTGCCTATATATATAGAACTTCCAAACCGTCTTATATCTAGGAACAGTGTTTTGTTTTCTATTCTACGTAGCTAGCAGTGAGCAAACATGGCGAGCCTAACGATTTTTAAAGAAATGGCGCCGTAGAAAACTAAGCTGATGATGAAGATGGTGTGGGTTGTGGACGCAGGAGCTACTACCGGTGCACGCAGGACAAGTGCCGGGTGAAGAAGCGGGTGGAGCGGCTGGCGGAGGACCCGCGCATGGTGATCACCACCTACGAGGGGCGGCACGTCCACTCCCCCTCCCGCGACGACGACGACGCCGCGCGCGCCAGCGCCGAGATGAGCTTCATCTGGTAGCAGCATGCGCTGCACTGCCCAGCCGCGTGCGGCCGGCTAGGGCCAGGCCACCCACCCACGAACGCTCGATCCATGCATGTGTGCTTTTACTGTACTGTAGTGCTGTTGTTGTTGTTGTATAGTCAGGCTGGTCTGGTGAGTACGTACGTACGTACAGTGATTGTTGGTACCTACGTACAGTGATTAAGCTGTAGCTAGCGGGAATAAGACGTACGTTGTGAAACAGGAGATGGAGAAGATTGGATCGGCGCAACCAATGTGGTGGCCGGGGAGATGTATTTATAGGGTGCAGCTAGGGCACAATATACAGGTAGTTACAGGAGATAAGTACAGATATAAACCGACTCCTATATACTAACAATATACAGTTTAACATCCCCCTCAATCTGAACGTCCTTCAAGGAGATTCAGATTGTATCTATTCGAGACAAAGGGCACTTCAGCAAGTGGTTTGGTGAAGATGTCAGCCACTTGCTCCTTGGAAGAGATGAACCTTACATCCAACGCCTTGGCTGCAACCCTTTCTCGAACAAAATGAAAATCCACCTCTATATGCTTGGTCCTGGCATGAAACACCGGATTAGCGGACAGGTAAGTGGCACCAAGGTTGTCACACCATAATACTGGAGGCCGAGGCATGAAGACTCCAAGTTCTCCAAGGACAGACTGAATCCAGATGATCTCAGCTGTGCCATTGGCAATGGCCTTGTACTCAGATTCTGTACTAGACCGTGAGACGGTGGCCTGTTTTCTGGAGCTCCAGGAAACAAGATTTGGACCAAGAAAAACTGCAAATCCTCCTGTAGAGCGGCGATCATCACTGCACCCGGCCCAGTCCGCATCAGAGAAGCAACTCAACACCATGGAAGGTGACCGACGAATGGACAGACTCATACCACGAGTATACTTAAGATACCGGAGGATCCTCTTGGCTGCTGAAAAGTGTGCAGTTGTTGGTGCATGCAGAAACTGGCAAACTCTATTCACTGCAAAGGAGATATCCGGCCTAGTCAATGTTAAGTACTGAAGTGCTCCGACTAGGCTGCGATATTTAGTACTGTCATCTTGAGAGAGAGGTGCCCCACTCTCCTTGCTGATCTTCTCACTGGAGGACATGGGAGTAGTGGACACATTACAATGTTCCATGTTAGCTCGATGAAGAATATCACCAATATACTTCTGTTGAGAGAGCACAATCCCTTGAGGCGACGACTTCACCTCAACACCAAGAAAAAAATGCAAGGGGCCCAGATCCTTGAGAGCAAACGTGGCATGAAGATCAGCAAGCAGCTTAGTTGTTGCGGTCGGTGACGAACTTGCCACAATGATGTCATCGACATAAACTAGTATAAACATAGTGACACCACCACGATGAAAATAAACAGAGAGGTGTCTGCTTTGGACGTCACAAAACCAAGTTGAAGCAGACGAGAACTTAACCGAGAATACCAGGCCCTGGGAGCCTGTTTGAGGCCATAGATGGCCTTCCCGAGTTTGCACAAATACCGAGGAGCAGAGGCATCTACAAACCCTGGTGGTTGTCGCATATACACCTGTTCTTGAAGGACTCCATGAAGAAAAGCGTTCTGGACATCCAACTGGCGCAAACACCAACCTCGAGAGACAGCAATAGAGAGAACCAGTCTAACTGTGACTGGTTTGACAACTGGGCTGAATGTGTCATCATAATCAAGGACGTAGCGCTGCTTGAACCCTTTGGCAACCAGACGAGCTTTGTGACCTTTGGCAACCAGACGAGCTTTGTGACGATCAACAGTGCCATCAGCTTTGTACTTAACCTTAAAGACCCATTTGCAGTCAATCACATTAGCATGAGGTGGTGGCGGAACAAGTGTCCACGTACCATTGTGGCGAAGAGCATCCAGTTCAAACTGCATAGCATCACGCCACGCAGGAGATCCCAGCGCTTCACGAAGATCCCTGGGTTCCCGAGAAGCCAGAAAAGCACGCTTGGACGGATCGTAGTTGACAGTACCATCCGTACGTTGTAGAAGTTTGCGAGTGTTATCACGTGCGCGTGTCACCACTGTATGCGCAGGAGGTGCAGGAGGCTCTTCCACAGATGATCCGGACGGCGTAGAGGATCTGGACACGGGAGATGGGGAGGAACACCGATCCTCCTGGGATCCCGCGCCAGCAGCAGGTGCGTCAGGAGGATCCAGCGGCGATCCCGAGGAGGGACCGGACAGCGCCAGCGCGCCTGTCGCAGGAGAGGGCCGGCCCACGGACTGGCGAGACGACACGTGGGCGGCCGCCAGCGGCGGGTCGGGTCGGGAGGGAGCCGGGCCAGTGGCGGGCCCCACCACTGAGGGGGACGGGGCGGGCGACGAGCCGACCGGGCCGTCCGCAGCCGCCGCGTGGCCCAATGGGGAACTGCCCACCCCACGCGCGTCTGGCGCGTCGCTGGCAGCGGAGGCCGCGCGATCCGAGGGCGGATCTGCTCCGGATCCCGTGCCCGGATCTTCCTGGGACGCCGCCACTGCCGCACCTGGGATCTTCTGCGCCAAGGGAGTCCCTGCATCCAGATTAGAAGGCAAAACAGGTGCAACATAGTTCATTTGGTCATGCGGAAAAAGGAGTATGGTGTGTTCTGCAACGCGAGGTGGTATGGGAGAGGCAGAGGGGTTGGCAAAAGGAAAAACCTTTTCATCAAACGTGACATCCCGAGAGATATAAACACGTGCTGTAGGGAGGTGAAGGCATTTATATCCTTTGTGACGAATGCTATACCCAACAAAAACACATTGATGAGATCGAAAGGCAAGTTTGTGTGTATTGTAGGGGCGCATGTTTGGCCAACAGGCACATCCAAACGTGCGAAGCAACGTGTAATCAGGTTTGGTGGTGAACAATTTTTCCATAGGGCTAAGGTTGCCAATGACACGACTAGGGAGTCGATTAATGAGATAACATGCTGAAAGATAGGCCTCATCCCAAAAGCGTAGTGGCATAGACGCATGTGATAATAGGGAAAGTCCCATGTCAACAATGTGACGGTGCTTCCGTTCGGCGGAACCGTTTTGTTGGTGTGTGTGTGGACAAGAAACATGATGCATGATGCCAAGTTGACGAAAAAATGTGTTGCTAAGCTTCTCGTACTCCCCACCCCAATCAGATTGAACACATAGGATCTTGCGAGATAAGAGGCGTTCAACATGAGCGAGGAAGTCACGAAAAACATCAAACACATCACACTTTCTTTTGAGAAGATAAATCCACACAAATTTACTATAATCATCAATAAATGAGACATAGTACTGGAACCCACCAGATGATGTTTTGGCAGGTCCCCACACATCCGAAAACACGAGTTCTAATGGAAAAGAGGAAACACTTGAATACCTAGGAAAAGGAAGCTGGTGTGCTTTGCCCTGTTGACATGCATTACACACATGGGTCATAGACCGACTAGTCGAAGCTAGTTTATTGGAAGATAAAATGCGTTGAACGACTTGGGTGGATGGATGGCCGAGCCTTGCGTGCCAATCCTCGGCTGACAATCTAACGGAAGACAGTGCATGATGAGTTGATGGCCGAATGGGATAAAGCCCATTTTCACATCTGCCTTGGAGTAGAACCTTCTTGGTGGTCAAATCCTTCATAAGAAAATGAGTAGGATAATACTTTAGATACACATGATTATCAACAGCAAGGAGATTGACAGAGAGAAGGTTTTTGTCAGCGTTGGGAACATGTAAGATATTGCGAAGCTTAAGGTGTGCAGAGGGAGTAGGAAGAATGGCATGACCACGATGAGCTATGTGCAAACCTGAGCCGTCTGCTGTGTGGATGCGGTCTCGTCCAGGGTGTTTCTCCCGAACCGTCAGGCGATCCAGATCGCCCGTGATGTGATCCGTGGCCCCGGTGTCAGTGAACCAAGCCGGATCACCGAGGATGGAGGGAGGGGACGCAGCAGCGAGGCCAGCCATCTTGGACTGGGACGGCTGAAAAGCATGATTATAGCGCTGACCGCACTCCCAAGCGTAGTGCCCCGGACCGCGGCAGAGCTGGCACTGGACACGGTGGTCGCCACGGTCGCCGTAGTCACCGCGATCACCGCGATTGCCGCCAAAATCGCCTTGTTGGCGCGATCCAGCACCACCGCGGTTCCCGCGATCGCCGCCGCGGGAGTTGTTGTGGTAGCCGCCGTGGTCTCCAGAGTTGCCACGGCCCTTGCCGCGGTAGCTGCCCTTGCCGCGATTGGAGTTGTTGTTGTTGCCGGCGGAGTCGCGGGCGACATAGTTGACGGAGGAGCCGCCATGCTGCAGATGAAGACGGGCAGTGTTGTATTCACGGCGCCTGTCGAAGGAGATCGCGTGGGAGTAGAACTCACCAAGCGTCATGCCCTCGGGGCGAGTGGTGTACGCGGTGATGAGGGGCTCGTAGTCGTTGTCGAGGCCCGTGATGACGGCGGTGATGATGTCCTCGTCGCTCATGGGGCGGCCGACGGCTGCAAGCTGGTCGGCGTTGGCGCGGATCTTGGCGAAGTAGTCCGCCATGGAGAGGGTTCCTTTCCTGAAGACCGCCATGTCCATCTTGATTTGGACGATGCTGGCGCGGCAATGGATGGTGTACATCTCCTCGACGTGTGACCAGATGGCACGAGAGGTCTCCAGCTGATGAACTTGCTGCAGCACCTCATCAGAAATAGAGGCAAGGAGGTAGCTGAGGACAATCTGATCCTGGCGGAACCAGGTTGCATACTCCGGATTGGGGGCACGCACTCCCTTGTCATCGGGATCCAGGAACTTGGAGGGAGGTTGCATGGTGCCATCGACGTAGCCCGTGACGCCAGCGATGCGGAGAGGAGGAAGAACTTGTGCCTTCCAGATGAGAAAGTTGGAGGTGGTTAACTTGGCGGTGATGAGGCTGGCAGAGGGAGAGGGAACGGCGGACGCCGGCGGCCCATTGAAGGCGGCGGGCAGGGAGAGCGTGGTGAGGGCGGCGGAGGAGGAAGCGGAAGCCGTAGGGGAGCCCATGATGCAATCACGCGGGTAGGCCTGATACCATGTGAAACAGGAGATGGAGAAGATTGGATCGGCGCAACCAATGTGGTGGCCGGGGAGATGTATTTATAGGGTGCAGCTAGGGCACAATATACAGGTAGTTACAGGAGATAAGTACAGATATAAACCGACTCCTATGTACTAACAATATACAGTTTAACATACGTTACGCCCGACGAGGTTATCTGCTGGTGTTGGGGCTCTGGTGGTGGTGGTGGCGGCGGCGGTGGGGTGAAGCCTCAAGTAACCTGGGATCTGGTGAAGAAAAAGTGGAAAGGTAGACATGGCGGCCAGCGTAACTTGCGGTGTCTGTCTTTTGTGTATGCTGTATGTATACCATGGTGTAGGTTCCTTGGTTCCTGCTGAAATCATTGTCGGGGGAGGTGTTTTTTCCCCTAGATTCTTGTGGGTTCTGAATTGCTCGGTGAGAATTTCTTATTCCAAAAGTTGCTTATTCCAAAAAGAAGAAAGTAGGCCCAAGTTCCAAAACCAACACCAACTTTGGGTAACGTACATGACAATTTTCTCTATGTGAATAAAAAAGATATAGAAAAGCGGAGTGTACTCTCACGCAAGAGTCTATCTACACGTGTGCTATTAGGCAGATACAATAAATACGTAGAAAGAAACAAAGTATCACTCTTATAGCAAACCTTGTTGTACGAGTGATCATAAGTGATGACTACAGATGGCATGCTAACATCATATAGCCAGCAGTTGGTTTTAGTATTGACATGCTCTGATATGGATGTTTTTTCTTACGAGAGGTTAGTGGTATGGGCAATGAGATGTCAATTTTGGCGGGAGTTTTTCACTGATTCGGTATACCTTTTACATTTCTTGTTTCTACTTTTTATTGTCGTTCTATTTTTCCCTTTTTCCTTTTATGGGTTTCCCTTTTTCATTACCTTTTTATTACTCTCAATGCGTCTTTTTTTAAATTTCACGTATTCACAAACATTTTTATCCTGGACATTTTTTATTTTGTGAATGATTTAAAAATTCATGAACTATGTTTAAATTCATTATTTTTGTAAAATATGAACACTATATGAATGTATTAAATCTCTAGAATTCATGGATTTTTTTTACTTCAAAAACATTACTAAATTCCTGCACATGATTTTGAATTCATAAATACTTTTAAATCTGTAAAATATCATTTCTAAGCTGTTTTTTGGGGGAGTGAACAACATATATTTGATGGGGACAAAAAGAGAATCACATCGTTTTTCTCGCGGGGGGAGGGGGTGGGGCGGCAAAGGAACTCTGCTAGGACGGCCTAGGTAGTCGTTTTTGCAAAGTTTTGGCTTTGCTAAAAAGAAGGTTTGGCAGTTTCAGGGAGAAGGGGGCGATACAATGCGCAGCTTTCTTCCCAGGGAGAAGCAGCTATATTTTAGTCCAATGCGCAGCTCATCTGGGCAAAATGCCGCCAAAACACACAAATGATGAGTGGGCTACTTTAGCTGGCCCAGCCCATTTTAGCTTTTAAACTTTTTCTGATTTGGGGAACCTTTCTGAAAGTTCGGGTTCGGTTCATGTCCGGTCTATATATAAAAAACTTTTTCTGTTGTTTCTTTGCCTGTTTTCTTTGGTTTTCCTTTTAACTTTTCTTTGTTTCTGTTTCACAAATCCCCATTTCTAAAAAAGTATTTCAAATTTGAAAATTGTTTGGAAATTTTCAAATAATGTTCTTGTTTTAAAATTGTGTTCAGAATTTCAAAATATGTTTAGGTTTTTAAATATTAAGAATTTCAAAAAGGTCATGTTTTATTATTTTCACAAATTTGAAAAATGTTCCCCTTTTACAAAAAACGTCCGTGGTTCTAAAAATTGTTCATGTTTTTTTCAAAACAAAATTACATTTTCCAAAATGTAACGAATTTCAAACAAATGTTTTTTCAAAAATAATGTTCACACTTCACCAAAAAAATCTGTTTTTCAAAAAAAGGAAATTCAAGAAATGTTTGCCTTTTATCAAAAAAATGTTCATGTTTTAAAAAATTGTTCAGAATCTCAATTTTTTTGTGATTTCAACAATTGTTCATGTTTTTTCAAATGTTCATCATTTCGAAAAAGATTAGTATTTTAAAAAAATCTTTGTGTTTTAAAACAAATCACATTTTAAAAAATCTTTTATATCTACTAAAAAAATTGTGCGTTAGAGTTGTCATTTAGAAAATTATACTTCAAAAAAGTTTATTTTCATTTTCTGCAAAAAAAAACTATCAAGGACACACTAGAAAATAAAATGCTACAATACCGTATGTTGCAGTGCTAGCTACACTTCTTCTCACTTAGGTCGGCCCAATCGGGTCTCTCCTATGCGTCTGAGGGACTACTTGATGCAACTAGCGTCAAATACGAGAATATACGAGAAGAGGTGAACTTACATGTTCCTAGTGAAACCTTGAATAAGAAGTAATGCTTTCTAATATAGGTACCTCGATAATGGGAGCTTTTAAGTATACGAAGGATGTGTTGTGGGGAAAGTCAAGGGATGGATTGAAAAACTATTTAAGTCACAAAGAAGGAGATTCTTATCAAATCAGTTGCACAAATGGTACGAATTTTCTCTAGGTCTTGTTTCAAACTACATAGAGGGTTGTGTAAGCACCTTAATAAACTTATCAGACCAATTTGGTTGGGGAGTAAGAATGAACATCACAAAGTCAGTTGGGTTTCTTGGAAATCAATGACACAACCCAAGTATATGGGTGGATTGGGTTTTAGAGATCTCAAGCTTTTTAACATTGCTTTGCTCACTAAGCAAGCGTGGCGTATCTTTGAATAATCGGTGTCTTTTCTTACCAGGATGTTCAAGGCAACCTATTTCTAGGACATGTCAATATTGTAAGTGCATCTAGTGCCACCCCTAGTTGATTTTGGAGTATTGACGACAAATTTGGTTGAGGGACTAATGCGTTTGTGAGAATTGCAGGATAACGCAGGTAGTGTCCCTCATTGATTCGGTTTACCTACCGGAGATGACCCCTAAAAATGTATGAAGACATTGACGACAATGGTGGTATGTGAAGATATTCATATTGAAGACTATGACATGAGAAGACATTGAGTGAAGACTATGGAGCGCGAAGACTATGTCGTTTTGTTGTTTCCTTTTTCTTCTTTGTTGAGTCATAGGAACCACCCTACTGTTAAGTGGGGTCCAAGTGAACAAAGTCAGAATGACTGAAGTGATGCTCAACCCAAATCCTATGTCTTCGAGCGAAGACAATGAGAGCAAATCTTATCCAGAGCTGGATGAGTCAGCTTTGCTTGTAGCCCAAGTAAAGTTGCCGTGTGTGTTTGAAATCTGACCGTTGGAACACGTGTCAGTTCCTTAGTGACCCAGGGTCATTTCGGACATATCAGGTCGGGTTGCCTAGTGGCTATAAATAGCCCACCCCCTACACCATAAATTGGTGGCTACTCAGAGTTAGTGCACAGATTTTGTCGTTTGAGAGCAACCCACCTCGAAGCCTTTGAGAGAGAGAAATCCTTGCGAGGACAAAGCCCAAACACCCAGAGCCAAAGAGTGTTAGGCATCACTGAAGTCTTTCTGTCTGCGTGACCTGAAGACTTATTACACTTGAGGACTGTGAATCCTCCAGCCGGTTAGGCGTCGCGTTCTGAGCATCCAAGAGTCATTGTGGATCGCCGGTGAACGAAGTCTGTGAAGGTTCGGAAGTCTACCTTGAAGACTTACCAGAGTGATTGGGCGAGGACTGTGTGTCCTTAGCTCAAGGGGAATAAGGTGAAGACGCGGTCTTCTGAGTTGAATCTCAGCCTCCCTAACCAGACGTACAGTTGTCACAGCAACTGGAACTGGTCCAACAAATCCTGTGTCTTCAACAAGTGACTGGTTCTATCCTCTCCCTCCCTTTACTTAGAGTTTGTCTTCGTGAAGTCATTGCCTATCTGTCGTACCTGTTTGACTTCATTGCTTGACTACTATCGTTGGTTGGCTTCATACTATCTTCCATCCTGATCCTTACTACTAAGCTGCTATTAGTCTTTGTACTTTCACATTATTGCATACTTGACTATGGTTTGCTTGTTGTAGTTTATCTTCCGCTGCATATCAATTAGGTCATTTCTATTGTTTGTCTTCGAAACTTCCACGTTTTGAAGACTTTCATAAAAATCGCCTATTCACCCCCCTCTAGTCGATAACTAGCACTTTCAATTGGTATCAGAGCAAGGTACTCCCTTGTTCTGTGTGATTCGGTTTAACCACCTGGAGTTTTAGCTATGTCGACTGCAGGATTGAGGAACGTATCTTGCCCCACCTTTGACGGTCATGAGTATCCTCGGTGGAAGGCCATGATGAAGAAGCGACTCATGGCTATGGACAGCGAACTGTGGACCGTCACTGAGATTGGTCTTACCGATCTATGCAAGATGGCGGAGGCTGATGACATTCGCAAGTACACTCTACTGAACCTCACGGCGAAGGATGTCATCTGCTCCTGTCTGTCCCGAAATCAGTTCAGGAACGTCATGCACCTCAATCACGCGAAGCTAATCTGGGACCGGCTTTCTGAGGTCTATGAAGGTCATCGTACTCGTCATGATCCTTGGTTTGAGGATTACAAGGAGTCTCTCAAAGAGATGACCTTTGCACCTGAATCGTCATCATCTTCACCATGCCTCATGGCAGGGGGTGCTAAGGTAACTGAATGCTACCTTTCTGAATCTAGTGATGATGAATCAGGTGATGAATTTGGCCCCAGCTATGTCAAACTTGCTTCCCTTGCCACTAAACAACAAAGAGCCTTGGAAAAGGTTCAATACATGCTTAGTAAGAGCGATGATATGTTGGGTGAAGAAATGGATCAGTCAAAAGCATTGGCTGAGAGTCTTCAGAGACTTCATTCCAAGTTTGACGCCCTTCAAGATCAACATAATGCTCTCTTGACTGATCACGAGAAGCTTTCTTCTGAATGTCTTCAAAGAAAGCAAGATCTTGAAAAGCTAAGACTGGATTATGAAGATCTTCAGAAGGAGCGCGATTCATTACTTGCTCAACAAATCAGCGTTACACAGGAAGAATTTGTTCCTCCATGTCTAAAATGCATTGAACGTGAAACTACTAATTCTTCACCTGAATGTTCAAATGCTTCTAATGCTACAAATTCTTCATATGTCTCTGCTGTCACTAATTCCTCATCTGAGGACAATGCAAGTATCACTGATGAATGCAGGGCTGAAGGAATTTACATGAACAGGGATGTACAAAAGCCTCAAAGGACATCAGAAACTTTGCGATGTCCTCAAAAAGCAGATTCTGAACCGAAACCCTAGGAAAGAGGGTGTTGGGTTCGAGAGGAAAATGAATGTTGATGGTTCCTACTGGAAGCCTGAGCAGTATCCCAAAACCACATGGGTTGCTGCAAAGGGACCTTCAGTGGATCCATCCACCTTATCTGGCTTTACCTGTGCTAATCCTATTATCATTGATGAATCCCTTGATGCAAACTATAAGCTGTTCAAGAATCAGAATGGTGAAGTGTTTGCCAGGTATATTGGTACTAACTGCAGGAATGGACCACCTATGAAGAAGATCTGGGTTCCCAAAAGCTGTCTTGAGAATCTTCCAGTGAATGTGATCATGACACCACCATGGGAAGAAGACAAACCCCAGACCTAAGGCGTCATATGGTCCAAAGGCTTCATACAGACAGAGGACTCACCTGAGTCACCCTAACGCCAACGTTTTGCAGGGAAACCATACTCAGACTTATGAATATGAGCGTGTGTCTTCAAACCGCTATATTCATAGAACTAAGAACTTTTCTGCTTATTCATATGAGTATCATTAATCTCCTGCAAGGCTATTTGCTAGGGCTCCAAAGCCGAAGTTCTCAGATGCTGCACTTAGACTCATTGCTTCTAAGCCACCCCTGAAGATGTGAGTGGTTAAGAAGAATTAACTTTCTTTTGCAGAGAAAGGTCTCCAGCCTGAAATCAAAGGCGTCCGATGCTATTGCTGGGGACCTAAAACATATTGTAGGATGCAAGATAAAATGCCCAAATTGTCTTACTATGAATTTCACATCTGAATCGCTTGCCAGTCATACTATTTGTCCTAACCTTGATCTAAGCTTTAATAATCCTCTTGCCCGTCAAATGTTTATGCTTCACAATACTCTTGGTGAAGCCTGTCCCCCTAACTGTACTGTAGGGTATGACACCTCATGCTTCAGAATGGATTATGGACAGCGGATGCACTAATCATATGACTGGTGATCGAAGTCTTCTCATGGACTCAACCTTACGTCCATTAGACAAGAGTTACATCACATTTGCTGACATTGGTAAAAGCAAGGTATTGGGTCTAGGTAGAGTTGTAATCTCAAGGATCAACACATGGATAAAGTGATGCTTGTTGAATCCCTTGGTTTCAACTTAATGTCCGTCTCAATGCTTTGTGATTTGAACATGATTGTGCTATTCGGAAAATATCGTTGCCTTGTACTAATGGAATCTGACAAGTCTCTAGTCTTTGAAGGGTATCGGAAAGATGATCTATACATGGTAGATTTCTCAGCAGGTCCACAGCTTGTCGTATGTCTTCTTGCAAAAGCTTCAGAATGCTGGCTCTGGCATCGGAGGCTGGGGCATGCTGGTATGAGGAACTTACACACACTCGCCAAGAAGAAGCATGTCATAGGCATCGAGGGTGTCAAGTTCAAGAAGGATCATTTGTGTGGTGCCTGCGAAGCTGGAAAGATGACTAGGGCAAAGCACCCCTCGAAGACAATCATGACGACATCTCAACCCTTCGAGCTGTTACACATGGACTTATTTGGCCCTACTCACTACTCTACCCTCACAACAACTGCTTGTCTCTATGGCTTCGTCATTGTTGATGACTACTCAAGATATACATGGGTGCACATAATTCTCTACAAGACTGAAGTGCAAGATGTCTTCAGACGCTTCGCCAATCGAGCCATGAACAATTATGGCGTCAAGATCAAGCATATCAGAAGTGACAACGGCACTGAGTTCAAGAACACCGGACTTGATCTTTATCTGGATACAATGGGAATCACTCATGAGTTCTCTGCTCCATACACACCTCAGCAAAATGGCATCGTAGAGCGCAAGAACAGAACCCTCATTGAGATGGCTCGAACAATGCTCGACGAGTACAAGACACCAAGAAAGTTCTGGCCTGAAGCTATTGATACAGCATGTCACGTCATCAACCGTGTTTACATCCATAAGCTTCTGAACAAAACATCCTATGAGCTCCTTACTGGCAAGAAGCCAAATGTCAGCTACTTCAGAGTATTTGGAGCTAGGTGCTGGATCAAGGATCCCCATCACAAGTCAAAATTTGCACCTAAAGCTCACGAAGGCTTCATGCTCGGTTACGGAAAGGACTCGCACTCTTACAGAGTCTTCAACCTCTATCTCTACAAAATCGTCGAAACTGTGGACGTGCGATTTGATGAAACCAATGGTTCACAAAGAGAGCTCCTGCCAAGTACACTAGACGAAGCTCCGCCCAGCGAATCTATCAAGCTGATGGGAACTGGTGAAATCATGCCTTCTGAAGCACAGCCTGAAGAGGAACTTATCATTTCTGCACCTAACCAACCTGAAGACAATGCTCAGACTGAAGACAATCCTCCCAATGATGACAATGATCAGCAAGAGCAAGGTCTTCGTCCAGTTCATCCTCGAGTTGCAAATGAAGTACAAATTGAGAAGATAATTGATAGCATCAATGCACCTGGTCCACTTACTCGCTCAAGAGCAACACAGTTAGCAAATTTCTGTGGGCACTTTTCTTTTGTGTCAATATCAGAACCCAAGAAAGTTGCTGAAGCCTTTATGGAACCTGAATGGATACAAGCTATGCAAGAAGAACTTCAACAGTTCAAGCTGAACAATGTTTGGGAACTTGTCAAGCGTCCTGACCCTCGCAAGCATAACATTATTGGCACAAAATGGATATATCAAAACAAGCAAGATGAGCATGGTCAAGTCGTCAGAAACAAAGCACGTCTTGTGGCTCAAGGATATACTCAAGTTGAAGGAATTGACTTCGATGAAACATTTGCTCCTGTGGCTAGGCTTGAAGCTATTCGCATACTGCTAGCCTATGCTAACCACCACAACATCTTGCTATATCAAATGGATGTGAAGAGTGCATTTCTCAACGGCAAGATTGAAGAAGAAGTATACGTCGCTCAACCACCTGGCTTTGAAGATCCAAAACATCCTGATATGGTGTACAAGCTAAACAAAGCACTGTATGGCCTCAAACAAGCTCCTCGCGCTTGGTATGATACGATCAAAGACTTCCTGAAGAGCAAAGGCTTCAAACCTGGATCCCTCGATCCCACACTCTTCACGAAGACATATGATGGTGAACTGTTTGTGTGCCAAATATATGTGGATGACATTATCTTCGGCTGCACCAACCAGAAGTATAGTGATGAGTTTGGATACATGATGCAAGAGCAATATCAGATGTCCATGATGGGTGAGCTGAAGTTCTTCCTTGGTCTTCAAATTCGTCAGCAAAGGAATGGCATCTTCATATCTCAAGAAAAATACCTCAAAGATTGTCTGAAGAAGTTTGGAATGCAAGATTGCAAAGGTTACACGACGCCAATGCCAGCCAAACACCATCTGGGTCCCGACGACAATGGTAAAGAGTTCGATCAAAAGGTATACCGCTCCATGATTGGTTCCTTACTTTACCTATGTGCATCTAGGCCAGATATTATGCTTAGTGTTTGCATGTGTGCTCGATTCCAAGCGGCACCAAAGGAATCGCATCACTTAGCTGTGAAGCGAATTCTTTGATATTTGGCTTACACCCCAACACTCGGATTATGGTATCCAAAGGGCTCAAAATTTGATCTGGTTGGATTCTCGGATGCTGATTATGCTGGTGACAAGGTGGATCGCAAGTCTACATCAGGCACATGTCACTTTCTGGGACGATCACTTGTCTGTTGGTCTTCAAAGAAGCAGAACTGTGTATCACTCTCAACTGCTGAATCTGAATACATTGCTGCTGGATCGTGCTGCGCTCAGCTTCTATGGATGAAGCAAACTCTCAAGGACTATGGCATCAATCTGAAACAAGTACCTCTCTTCTGCGACAACGAAAGCGCCATCAAGATTGCCAACAATCCAGTCCAGCACTCGAAGACAAAGCACATTGAAATTCGTCATCACTTTCTCAGAGATCATGTCATGAAGAAAGATATTGACATCATTCACGTCAACACTGAAGAGCAACTGGCAGATATCTTCACAAAGCCCTTGGATGAGAAAAGGTTTTGCAAGTTACGGTGTGAGCTAAATATCTTGGAATCCTCAAATGTCCTGTGATCAGGCACACATCCTAACACTTATGCATGTTGATGACTTAGATGTGCAACACACAAAGTAAAGTATATCTTCAATCAATAAAGACTTACATTCTGAGTGTGAATACATTAACGTGGAATTTGACTTTGGAGCGCCACAATAATTGTGCACCGTGTCTGGGTCTAATACTTCCTAAACGGTGGGTAACGCCACCACCAAATTTCTCTGTTTGAAGTGTTTCACTCATGGCGTTATTTTTGCTATGTCTTCGCATTTGGTTTGTCTTCAATTTCAACTTATCTTCATGATTTTCTTCACTATGTTGATTTGATTGCTTTCTGATATACATACTAGTGTTATGTCCTCTACAGCATTCACTTATAGCTATGTCTTCCTAGTAGAATCTTTTGAACTAAGTGAATGTGATCGGACCCTAATCTCTCTATGCTTTCTATCTCAAACTCTATCTGTCCAAATCATATGCATTCTATTGAAACTGTCGAATGTCTTCTCTGCGTCCTTGTCAGCAGAAGACACAGAGACAAACATTAAGTCTGTTTTAAATGATTCATCCTTATTGTTTGAAATCCGGAGAGGCCGGAACGACCATCCGACAAACCTGGCGGGCGTGAGAACGTGGGACAACTCTGAGTATGTTGCATGCTTGCCACGTGCCCCTCAGATGTGAACCGCCGGGGGCACCTGCGTAATTGCGCTGTGCCGCACACTTCCTTATAAATACATGTCCCCTGCGGTAAAGAAAACCTTCTTCCACCTCTCCACCTCTTCAAAACCCTAGCGCCACCGCTAGCTCTCTGTAACGCCCCGATTTTGATGCGCCAGGTGTCTGCCAGTTATTCGCCGTCATTGCCATGTCATGTGCTTGCGTGTTGCATTTTGCCATGTCATCATCTGCATTTCATATCATGTCATCATGTGCATTTCATTTTGCATACGTGTTCATCTCATGCATCCGAGCCTTTTCCCCGTTGTCCGTTTTGCAATCCGGCACTCCTATGTTCCCCGGCGTCCCCTTTTTGTCTCTCGTTGTGAGCGGGTATTAAACGTTTTCGGAATGGACCGAGTCTTTCCAAGCGGCCTTGGTATAGCACCGGTAGACCGCCTGTCAAGTTTCGTGCCATTCGGAGGTCGTTTGGTACTCCAACGGTTAATCGGGTAACCGCAAAGCCTCTTTTGTTTGCAGCCCAACACCCCTTCCAAAGTGGCCCAAAACCCAGCAAACTCCCCTCCATGCTCTCGGTCGTTCGATCACAATCGCGTGGCCGAAAACCGCTCCTCATTTGGACTCTCCTAGCTCCCTCTACCTATAAATAAGCCTCCCCCTTCGAAATCCCGGTCTAACCCTAGCCATCTTCATCCTCGCGCCGCCGGACACGTCCGCCCGAGCCGGACATGTCCGTCGGACACCTCACCCTGGCGAATCAGATCGCGCCACGTCATCGTTGCCGCCGCCTCAGCCAACCTCCATGCGCCACATGGCCCGCAGCCCGTCCCACGCGCCGCCGCGGCCCGCGGGGCCCGCAGCCGGCCCGCGCGCCGCCGCAGCCCGGGGTCGCCCGCCGCCGCAGCGCGCCGCCGTCCGCGCCTCGCCGGCGACCGCCGCCGCCGGCCGCCCGGCCCCGCCGCCTGCTCTCCGCCGCCCGGCGCCGACGCCACCCCCGCCGCGCCGCCCGGCGCCCTGCCGCCGCGTCGCGCCCTCCGCCGGCCTCCTGCCCTCCGCCGGCCACGCCCTCCGCCGGCCGGTTCACCACCGCCATCGCCGCCTCCCACGTGGTGCGCCGCCGCCCCGCCGCGGATCCGGCGAGCCGCCGCCCGGATCCGGCCGGCCCGGCTCCCTCCGGCCTCCCCGACCCCTGCCGGTGCCTCCCCGGCCGCCTCCCCAGCATCCCCGCCCTCTCCGGCCGCCTCTTCTTCCTCTCCGGCGAACTTCTCCGACGAGCCGCCTCGCCTCGAAATCCGTGCCCGCAGGTTGACCCCGAAATGCCTGTCCCAGATTTTTTCACATTATCATGCCATATTCATCATGTTGTATCTCTGCATCCGTAGCTCCGTTTCGTGCGTATACTATGTCAAATTGTTCGACTCGACGAGTACTTCATTTCATTCCATTGCATCATTTTCATTTGAGCTCATCTTGATGCCCGAAATGCTGTTGGAAGAGTGCATGTTGATGTTAATCTGCTGAAACTGTTATAATTTGCTCATTTATCATTTTTGCCATGATTGATGTGTGCATCCTATGAGGTTGATGTCTACATGAATGTTGATCTATGCCATGCCATCTTTATAGTGGTTCTAACCATGTATTTTTGTGAGATGTGTGCTGAGTGCATCGAGTTTGTTAAGTAGGGTAGTTGTTGTTGCTGTTTTTCCTGACAGATTCTGTTATATTTTGTTGCTATGTTAACATGCTTCTACTAATCATTCTATGCATAATCTGGAGATGCTCTATAAACATGTTTTGATCTACATGTCATGCTCTATCCATTCATGCCATTGGTTGCAATTATAGCCTGCTGTATCATGTTGTTATCTTGCTCCAAAGTTGCTTGAAAATGTTGCTGTCAGCCTGTTAACATTAAGTTCACTTGTTCCCATGTGTTTTGCTAGTGATCCATGCACCCTATGACCTTGCTCTTGCCATGCTTAGCTTCACAAACATTCCTTCTTACTGTTGGTTGCCTTTCCATGCCATGTACTGCTCAGTGGTGAGTGGTTCAAGCTCACGAACATGCCTACTTATTGTTGTTCCTGCCATGTATGAATCTGTAATATAACTTGTCATGTTTACATGGGTGCCATTATATTTTCTATGCCTTTTTGGCTCATGGTCAGTAAGGGACTTCTGATCTATGCAATTAGTAGATTCATGCCATGCCTTTGTTTGCCATGATAAGTTCCTGTAACATGTTGTTTGATAGCTCTAAACATTGCAACCTGATGTTATTTCTGCTAAGTCTGGAAACTGTTATTATTTGGCATCTTACCATGTGTTTTGGAGCATGTTCTAGTGATTTCTGAAGATAGCTCAGTGTTCATGTTTTGTTATGCTTTACCTGTACTTCATGCCCATGCCTTTTGTTATTATGTTGGGGTGCTGTAGCTTATTGTTTTGATGCTTGTAATATGCCTAGTTGCTGTTATGGACAGATTGTTGCTATGACTTGTATAGTGTGTATGTGTTGCAACCGTTGCTCCGTTTTGAGTGTGCTCTATATGAAACTTGCTTGATTTTGCATGTAGTTTCATATTATCATGTTGCATCCTTGTTTTGAGGTGTTTGCTTGATGTTTGGGTGCATTTTGCATCAATGCCATGTTTAACTTGTTTTGCTCATATCTTCTAGGCCGTAGCTCCAAATCTAATGAACTTTATATGTAACTTGACTAGAATTTCGTGTAGATCATCTTGGTGCATCTTAACTTGCTGTTTAACAACTTGAACATAAGGTTTATTCAGTTCTGGACCAATTTCGAAATTTGCATATGAGGACTTACCGGAATTGTTATATGTTGTTCCCGGCCTCATTTAAACTTGCCTTGATGTGTTGTTCTTGTTTGCATCATCTCTTGCCATGAGTAGCTTCATGTAGCCTTTGTCATGCATCATGCTTGTTGTGCATCATGTCTTGTCTATGTGTGGTGTGTTTACCATGTTGTGTGCTTCTTCTCGATAGTTCCCGTTTCGTTGCGATCGTGAGGATTCGTTCGTCTACGCTTGGTTCGTCTTCGTGGCTTCATCTTCTTCATGGACTCGTTCTTCTTCCTTGCGGGATTTCAGGCAAGATGACCGCTACCCTGGATCTCACTACTATCATTGCTATGCTAGTTGCTTCGTTCTATCGCTATGCTGCGCTACCTATACTTGTTCTATCAAGCCTCCCAAATTGCCATGAACCTCTAACCTTTGACACCTTTCCTAGCAAACCGTTGTTTGGCTATGTTACCGCTTTGCTCAGCCCCTCTTATAGCGTTGCTAGTTGCAGGTGAAGTTGAAGATTTCTCCATGGTGGACAGGGTTATGTTGGGATATCACAATATCTCTTTTATATTATTAATGCATCTATATACTTGGTAAAGGGTGGAAGGCTCGGCCTTATGCCTGGTGTTTTGTTCCACTCTTGCCGCCCTAGTTTCCGTCATACCGGTGTTATGTTCCCGGATTTTGCGTTCCTAACGCGGTCGGGTGATTTATGGGACCCCCCTGACAGTTCGCTTTGAATAAAACTTGTCCAGCAAGGCCCAACCTTGGTTTTACCATTTGCCTCACCACCACCTACTTTTCCCTTGGGAGTCGCTCTCTCGAGGGTCATCTTTATTATAGCCCCCCCGGGCCAATGCTTGTCTAAGTGTTGGTCCAAACTAGAGCACCGTGCGGGACCATCCCTTGGCAACTTGGGTTACGTCGGTACCTGTACGCTTAGCTTATCCGGTGTTGCCCTGAGAACGAGATATGTGCATCTCCTATCGGGATTGTCGGCGCATCGGGCGGTCTTGCTGGTCTTGTTTTACCATTGTCGAAATGTCTTGTAAACCGGGATTCCGAGACTGATCGGGTCTTCCTGGGAGAAGGTCTATTCCTTCGTTGATCGCGAGAGCTTGTCATGGGCTAAGTTGGGACACCCCTGCAGGGTATAAACTTTCGAGAGCCGTGCCCGCGGTTATGTGGCAGATGGGAATTTGTTAATGTCCGGTTGTAGATAACTTGACACCAGATCCGAATTAAAACGCATCAACCGCGTGTGTAGCCGTGATGGTCTCTTCTCGGCGGAGTCCGGGAAGTGAACACGGTTTCTGGGTTATGATTGACGTAAGTAGGTGTTCAGGATCACCTCTTGATCATTGCTAGCTTCACGACCGTTCCGCTTGTTTCTCTTCTCGCTCTCATTTGCATATGTTAGCCACCATACTTGCTTAGTCGCTGCTGCAACCTCACCACTTTACCCCTTCCTTTCCCTTTAAGCTTTGCTAGTCTTGATACCCATGGTAATGGGATTGCTGAGTCCTCGTGGCTCACAGATTACTACAACAACAGTTGCAGGTACAGGTTTTGCGATGATCTTGACGCGAGCGCGATATTTGCTTGTTTGGAGTTCTTCTTCTGCTTCTTCTTCGATCAGGGGATAGGTTCCAGGTCGGCAGCCTGGGCTAGCAGGGTGGATATTGTTTGAGTTTCTGTTTATGATTCATCCGTAGTCGGATGTTGATCTCTTGTATGGTGATGTTGTATTCGTGTGGCATTGTATGCCTTTTGTATGTATCCCCATCTATTATGTAATGTTGATGTAATGATATCCACCTTGCAAAAGCGTTCCAATATGCGGGTCTATCCTTGGTGGGACCTTCGAGTTCCTTTTGGATAGGGTCGCATATTGGGCGTGACAAGTTGGTATCAGAGCCTCGACCGACCTTAGGAGCGCCCCTTGTTTGATCGTGTAGTTTGGCCGTTGTTGAGTCTAGAAAAAACTGTTTTCGGAGCCTAGTTATATCGGAGAGTAGGAATTCTTTTTACTCCTCAGCCCCTTCGTCGCTCTGGTGAGGAATCTTGACGTAGGTGTTTTGAATTACTCCTCTTCCCATTCAAATTTTTCTTTAGGATCACGTGGTTAGTTTCGTGAGTTGTCCATCCTCTTTTATCCGGTGCATTTCTCGTCAAGTTGACTCGAGTCTCTTCATCTTTGAGTTCAATCCTCAGTTTTTTTTTCCCACCCGCCCTCCCTGTTCCTTCTCGGAACCGGAGTCCGTAATCGAGCATCCATCCTACTCGTGCGAAGTCTTTGCTTTCTTTCCTCCATGTTTTAACCGGTGTTTTCTCTTCAAGATATTCGTCGGTTCCCCGTCCAAGTTGCCTTTATTTTTCCCGCCCTCCCACCCTTTTCTTCCCGGAGTTTGAGTCTCTTTCGACCATCAATTTCATTCATGTGGAGCCTCTTCAGTCTTCCCTCAATTATTTCTACCGGTGAATTCTCGTCTAGTTTGACATTCATCATCTCTTCTTCTTCTCTCGTGGACTTAATTCAAGTTTTTCGGGTTGATCATATTCTTTCTCTCGGCTCAAGTATTTCCCTTTGCTCGTTCGCCTCTCGCCATTTTATCCTTCCGGAGTATGATGCACCGGAACAATTCAAATATTTCAATCATCCATTGCATCATCTATCTGTTCAACATCCCTTTCCAACGGTGTTTTCTTTTAGTGGGCCCTAACACACAGGTCTTTTCCCAGGATCTTACCTGAATCTTCTAATTCCCCCGGAGTTATTCTCAAATTCTTTTCAAGTGTGACGTAAGAATGAATTTCATTCGGTCAAATGCCTTCTCCAAGATCGCTTTCAAATTCTTTTCATTGTTGGCTCAACCCCCTTCGCTTTCCATTCTCCTGGAGCACCTCAGTAATTTTGGTGGTTTTTCTCGTCGTCTTTTGAAGACCAAAGAAGAAGAGCTTTTCCTCTGAATCTTGCCCATTCTCCCGGAGATTCGTGGTGCTAGCTCGATGTTATCCTATCAAATTGTTTCTAGTCATGCAAATTCTTTTCATCCATCCGGAGCATTTCAGGAGTTGCTTTCCCTCTCGATCATCCGGAGGTCATCTTTTCGGAAGATTTCTTTGTTCTAAGTTTTTAGTTTTGTTCGTCTCAATATTATTCCGGTGCTTCGCTCAAGTGTTCTTTAATCAGCTCATGATCTCTTCGTCTTTTGCATCTAAATCCCCTCAAGCATATTTGTTCTTCTAATTCTTCCCGGCGATTAAGTCTCTTTCATCCGTCATTTTCGAATTCTCACGGTGGTTCTTTCAGATTCTTTTTCCTTGATTATCATATTAATCCATTCGTTCTTTTCAATTCTACCGGTGGTTCATGAAGACTTTCTCAAGTTTTGTGCTATTCTCTCCTTAATCCTTTTCAAGAAGAATAAGTAGTATGCAAATCCATTGCTTGTCATCAATTTAATTTGATGAAGGATAAACATACAATAAATCTTATTCTTATTTCATCCAAGTGAGTTATCCCTTCCGTCAGAGTTTGTTCTTGATGAATAAATTCTAGTTTCAAGTGTTTTCATCTTTTCTTTTCCGGAGTTCAAATTTCCTCGGCCATCTCGTCGGAACCTCCATCTAAATCATCGCAACGCTCTTCTATTCTTTCATCCTTCATTTCTATCTCATCATCCTTTTGTACCGGAGTTCTTCATGGTGGTTCTTCATGATTTAATTCATTCTTCAAGAGTTTATCAAGTATCATTCCATCCTCTCTAGTTCGTGTTCTATTCTTCCCTTGTTTCAGCTGGAGTGCTGCCTAAATCCTTTCAGCCTTATCCGTTTCTTTTCTCATTCTAACCACTCCGGTTAGAACGAGTGGTTTCATAGTCTATCTGATTCCGTGAGCTTTCGATTCTCGTCATTCTCGCCCTTCCTCTCTTCTTCTCGAGTGCTCTCGATTCTTTGCTTCTTCTCTTGAGTTCTTGTTTCACCTCATCCCTTTTTCCCTTCCGTCTCGGTCCTAAGATCTCGGGACGAGATCTCTTGTTAGTGGAGGAGTGTTGTAACGCCCCGGTTTCGATGCGCTAGGTGTCTGCCAGTTATTCGCCGTTATTGCCATGTCATGTGCTTGCGTGTTGCATTTTGCCATGTCATCATCTGCATTTCATATCATGTCATCATGTGCATTTCATTTTGCATACGTGTTCATCTCATGCATCCGAGCCTTTTCCCCGTTGTCCGTTTTGCAATCCGGCACTCCTATGTTCCCCGGCGTCCCCTTTTTGTCTCTCATTGTGAGCAGGTATTAAACGTTTTCGGAATGGACCGAGTCTTGCCAAGCGGCCTTGGTATAGCACCGGTAGACCGCCTATCAAGTTTCGTGCCATTCGGAGGTCGTTTGGTACTCCAACGGTTAACCGGGTAACCGCAAAGCCTCTTTTGTTTGCTGCCCAAGACCCCTTCCAAAGTGGTCCAAAACCCAGCAAACTCCCCTCCATGCTCTCGGTCGTTCGATCACGATCGCGTGGCCGAAAACCGCTCCTCATTTGGACTCTCCTAGCTCCCTATACCTATAAATAAGCCTCCCCCTCCAAAATCCCGCTCTAACCCTAGCCATCTTCATCCTCACGCCGCCGGACACGTCCGCCCGAGCCGGACATATCCGCTGGACACCTCACCCCGGCGAATCAGATCGCGCCACGTCATTGTCGCCGCCGCCTCAGCCAACCTCCACGCGCCACGTGGCCCGCCGCCTGTCCCACGCGCCGCCGCGGCCCGCTGGGCTCGCAGCCGGCCCGCGCGCCGCCGCCGCCCGGGGTCGCCCGCCGCCGCAGCGCGCCGCCGTCCGCGCCTCACCGGCGACCGCCGCCGCCGGCCGCCTGGCCCCGCCGCCTGCTCTCCGCCGCCCGGCCGCCGACGCCACCCCGCCGCGCTGCCCGGCGCCCTGCCACCGCGCCGCGCCCTCCGCCGGCCTCCTGCCCGCCGCCGGCCACGCCCTCCGCCGGCCGGTGCACCGCCGCCGTCGCCGCCTCCCACGTGGTGCGCGGCCGCCCCGCCGTGGATCCGGCGAGCCGCCGCCCGGATCCGGCCGGCCCGGCTTCCCCGGCCTCCTCCGGCCGCCTCCCCGGCATCCCCGCCCTCTCCGGCCGCCTCTTCTTCCTCTCCGGCGAACTTCTCCGGCGAGCCGCCTCGCCTCGAAATCCGTGCCCGCAGGTTGACCCCGAAACGCCTGTCCCAGCTTTTTTTTACATTATCATGCCATATTCATCATGTTGTATCTCTGCATTCGTAGCTCCATTTCGTGCGTATAATATGTCAGATTGTTCATCTCGACGAGTACTTCATTTCATTCCATTGCATCATTTTCATTTGAGCTCATCTTGGTGCCCGAAATGTTGTTGGAAGAGTGCATGTTGATGTTAATCTGCTGAAACTGTTATAACTTGCTCATTTATCATTTTTGCCATGATTAATGTGTGCATCCTATGAGGTTGATGTCTACATGAATGTTGATATATGCCATGCCATATTTCCAGTGGTGCCAACCATGTATTTTTGTGAGTTGTGTGCTGAGTGCATCGAGTTTGTTAGGTAGGGTAGTTGTTGTTGCTGTTTTTCCTGACAGATTCTGTTATATTTTGTTGCTATGTTAACATGCTTCTACTAATCATTCTATGCATAATCTGGAGATGCTCTATAAACATGTTTTGATCTACATGTCATGCTCTATCCATTCATGCCATTGGTTGCAATTATAGCCTGCTGTATCATGTTGTTATCTTGCTCCAAAGTTGCTTGAAAATGTTGTTGTCAGCCTGTTAACATTAAGTTCACTTGTTCCCATGTGTTTTGCTAGTGATCCATGCACCCTATGACCTTGCTCTTGCCATGCTTAGCTTCACAAACATGCCTTCTTACTGTTGGTTGCCTTTCCATGCCATGTATTGCTCTGTGGTGAGTGGTTCAAGCTCACGAACATGCATACTTATTGTTGTTCCTGCCAGCTATGAATCTGTAATATAACTTGCCATGTTTACATGGGTGCCATCATATTTTCTATGCCTTTTTGGCTCATGGTCAGTAAGGGACTTTTGATCTATGAAATTAGTAGATTCATGTCATGCCTTTGTTTGCCATGATATGTTCCTGTAACATGTTGTTTGATAGCTCTAAACATTGCAACCTGATGCTATTTCTGCTTAAGTCTGGAACTGTTATTATTTGCCATCTTACAATGTGTTTTGGAGCATGTTCTAGTGATTTCTGGAGATAGCTCAGTGTTCATGTTTTGTTATGCCTTACTTGTACTTCATGCCCATGCCTTTTGTTATTATGTTGGGGTGTTGTAGCTTATTGTTTTGATGCTTGTTATATGCCTAGTTGCTGTTATGGACAGATTGTTGCTATGACTTGTATAGTGTGTGTGTGTTGCACCGTTGCTCCGTTTTGAGTGAGCTCTATATGAAACTTGCTTGATTTTGCATGTAGTTTCATATTATCATGTTGCATCCTTGTTTTGAGGTGTTTGCTTGATGTTTGGTTGCATTTTGCATCAATGCCATGTTTAACTTGTTTTGCTCATATCTTCTAGGTCGTAGCTCCAAATCTAATGAACTTTATATGTAACTTGACTAGAATCTCGTGTAGATCATCTTGGTGCATCTTAACTTGCTATTTAACAACTTGAACATAAGGTTTATTCAGTTCTGGACCCATTTCGAAATTTGCATATGAGGACTTACCGGAATCGTTATATGTTGTTCCCGGCCTCATTTAAACTTGCCTTGATGTGTTGTTCTTGTTTGCATCATATCTTGCCATGAGTAGCTTTATGTAGCCTTTTCATGCATCATGCTTGTTGTGCATCATGTCTTGTTCGTGTGTGGTGTGTTTACTGTGTTGTGTGCTTCTTCTCGATAGTTCCCGTTTCGTTGCGATCGTGAGGATGCGTTCGTCTACGCTTGGTTCGTCTTCGTGGCTTCATCTTCTTCATGGACTCGTTCTTCTTCCTTGCGGGATTTCAGGCAAGATGACCGCTACCCTGGATCTCACTACTATCATTGCTATGCTAGTTGCTTCGTTCTATCGCTATGCTGCGCTACCTATTACCTGTTTATCAAGCCATCCCATATTGCCATGAACCTCTAACCTTTGACACCTTTCCTATGCAAACCGTTGTTTGGCTATGTTACCGCTTTTGCTCAGCCCCTCTTATAGCGTTGCTAGCGGCAGGTGAAGTTGAAGATTTCTCCATGGTGGACAGGGTTTATGTTGGGATATCACAATATCTCTTATATTATTAATGCATCTATATATTTGGTAAAGGGTGGAAGGCTCGGCCTTATGCCTGGTGTTTTGTTCCACTCTTGCCGCCCTAGTTTCCGTCATACCGGTGTTATGTTCCCGGATTTTGCGTTCCTAACGCGGTCGGGTGATTTATGGGACCCCCTGACAGTTCGCTTTGAATAAAACTTGTCCAGCAAGGCCCAACCTTGGTTTTACCATTTGCCTCACCACCACCTACTTTTCCCTTGGGAGTCGCTCTCTTGAGGGTCATCTTTATTATAGCCCCCCCGGGCCAATGCTTGTCTAAGTGTTGGTCCAAACTAGAGCACCGTGCGGGACCATCCCTTGGCAACTTGGGTTACGTCGGTACCTGTACGCTTAGATTATCCGGTGTTACCCTGAGAACGAGATATGTGCAGCTCCTATCGGGATTGTCGGTGCATCGGGCGGTCTTGCTGGTCTTGTTTTACCATTGTCGAAATGTCTTGTAAACCGGGATTCCGAGACTGATCGGGTCTTCCTGGGAGAAGGTCTATTCCTTCGTTGATCGCGAGAGCTTGTCATGGGCTAAGTTGGGACACCCCTGCAGGGTATAAACTTTCGAGAGCCGTGCCCGCGGTTATGTGGTAGATGGGAATTTGTTAATGTCCGGTTGTAGATAACTTGACACCAGATCCGAATTAAAACGCATCAACCGCGTGTGTAGCCGTGATGGTCTCTTCTCGGCGGAGTCCGGGAAGTGAACACGGTTTCTGGGTTATGATTGACGTAAGTAGGTGTTCAGGACCACCTCTTGATCATTGCTAGCTTCACGACCGTTCCGCTTGTTTCTCTTCTCGCTCTCATTTGCGTATGTTAGCCACCATACTTGCTTAGTCGCTGCTGCAACCTCACCACTTTACCCCTTCCTTTCCCTTTAAGCTTTGCTAGTCTTGATACCCATGGTAATGGGATTGCTGAGTCCTCGTGGCTCACAGATTACTACAACAACAGTTGCAGGTACAGGTTTTGCGATGATCTTGACGCGAGCGCGATATTTGCTTGCTTGGAGTTCTTCTTCTGCTTCTTCTTCAATCAGGGGATAAGTTCCAGGTCGGCAGCCTGGGCTAGCAGGGTGGATATTGTTTGAGTTTCTGTTTATGATTCATCCGTAGTCGGATGTTGATCTCTTGTATGGTGATGTTGTATTCATGTGGCATTGTATGCCTTTTGTATGTATCCCCATCTATTATGTAATGTTGATGTAACGATATCCACCTTGCAAAAGCGTTCCAATATGCGGGTCTATCCTTGGTGGGACCTTCGAGTTCCTTTTGGATAGGGTCGCATATTGGGTGTGACACTCTCGACGACGCCGGCGACGAAGCGCTTAGCTCCGCGACTTCTCCGACGCCGTCCTCACGCCGGCCGCGGACATCGTCCTCTCCGCCGCCGTCGTAGGTGTCCTCCGTCGCCAAGTTAGGGCACGGTGGATTGAACTGCTCGGTCTCCTACTCATCCCATCTAGCAGTTCTTCGTGTGGTAAATACAACTCTATTTTTACCATATTTTTGATCCTCAAAGATTCATCCTATTTACCAAAATTGGTTTCTGCCTATACAATGTTAGATCTATTCTGTCTGCATCTCATACTGCCTAGTATATTCATTTAAGCTTCATATCTAGTTAGATTCCTCACTTGTACTTATTCAAGGATTCGTACAAATCTGGAACCAACTCTCAACATATAAATGAATGTCTTCGCATCATGAGGTCAATGTCTTCAAACTGATTTATCTTCAAAATCTTCTGAGAATGCATATGACCTCTTCCCCTTCCCTCGCATCTCTAATGCTGTCACAGGTACATGTCCGTGGGAGAATCCCTTGGTTCTCATAGTCTGCATTCATTTGCAAAATTCTTACAACAAGCCAGTTCCTGTTTGTCCAGCAAGCGAAAGCCTTTGAACGTGTTGAAGCCATTCAGTTTGAAGTTCATGGCTGCAGAAAAATCAGTAAGGAAGGGTGGCAGACAACATCGTGGGGGAACATCAAGTGATTTGCCTGATGACCTCTCAAAGCTTTACAAGACAGATCCTGAAGAGAATTATCATCAGCGCAAGACACGAATCCAATGGATTCGATGATATTGGGCTGAACAATGGTTCAAATACAAGTTCGTGACCCAGGAATACGCTGAGAAGAATGCTATCAAAAGTCCTTGGGGTGATATTCTCTTTCGAGGCCTTCCACCCAAGAACAAAGTTGAAGCTATTGCACAGGGTTTCTATCCTTATATGGTCCGTGGACCTCAGCCTGAAAATGCCGACCCATCGTCATTGCTCTGGTGTCGTGACGATAATCTCTTCAAGCGCAACTTCCAGCATGCAAAGGCATCGGCCAAGGAAAACAAGAAGTCATTGGGATTAGACTTCAACCCTGGTCCCTCTGCTCCCCGTGCTGACGGCTCACGTGATGCAGAACCCAATGTCATCGGTCCTTTCTACAACCTTGATGGCCTCATCCCTCACATCTCGGTCCAAGGTGCCAAAGTGGATCATTCTGATGATGATGCTAACACTGATGAAGCCCCAGCTCCTACTCCAAAGCCGCAGAAGCCAAAGAAGGCTAAGGCTTCAAGATCAGCTGCTCCTCCAAAAGCTTCATGTGCGAAGCCACTGGCCACTGCACCTCCTGAAGATAGTGTGTAGTCTGAAAATCTATCACGTATCTCCAAGAAGATGGAGAAGAAAAAGAAAATCGTCAAAATACTGATCAGACATTGACTCCTGCTGCCATTCTGCGAGAAGAGCACATTGATCTGACCAGCGATGAAGATCTTGCAGATGATGCTCTTGAGCTACTGATCAAGAGCAAGGAAGAAGCATAGATCTTCAATGATTTGCCTCTCTTCGATGTGGCAATCATCCATAACTTCATTGATGAGTGGTTTGACACCCCAAATATCAGCTTTGAAGATCTGCAACTTCCCATTGGCCTCAGCATCTCCTTCAATGGCGCCATTGCGTCTGAGCTAGCTCTTGCTCAGCGCATCGTTGAACTGAAGCACAAGATCGACTATGAGAAAGCTCAGTTCAAGAAGCATGTGGCAAAGCTCAGCGTGCAAGATGTCAAAAACTTCAAGATCATGCTGCACGAGCTCAAAGAAGCCTTTCTCAAGAAGCACGAAGAAGCTAAAGGCTCTCGTGAGCACATGAAGAGTCTGGCTGACAAGTGTGTGCAAGCCTACAATGAGGCTGAGAAGCGCAAGGCTCTTGGTCGTCCTGGCATTGACCCCAGAATGGCTGCACAGAAGAAGAAGCCATCAACTGACCAATCTGCACCTTCACGGCAGGAAGAACCTCGCATAGTCTTCCCAAGCAGCATGACTGGCTCGAAGCCAAAGGTCAGGTCAACCGCTTCAGAACTGAAGAAGACGAGGACTGCCGAGGCTGAAGCCAGAAAAAGGAAAAATCCGGAAGCCTCTGATGTTGCTCCCTCCAAGAAGAAGCGCAAAACCAAGAAGTATCGGGCTGTCCCACAAAGCCCTTAGTTGTTGAACCTATCTCAATGGTTCGCCCTGCATCTGAACACCAAGAACGACGGATGATAGTTCATGAGCCTGCTTCCACAGAGGCTCATGAAGCTGAAGACATTTCAGCAGTTGATCCCATCGCTGCTGAAGACATTGGTCACAATGACAATGTTGAAGATGATGAAGTTCTTCCTCATATCGAACACAACTTGGTATCATCGCCTGTTCTCACGAACAGCAAACTCATCAGCATTGGTCGTCCTCTGACACCAATTGCTCAGGATGCATCATGGGCTGATCACCCACAACAACAAGACTCCCCGAGTACTCCCCAACAACAACAAGTCACACCATGTCGCGACCGACTTTCCGGGAAATAAATTTCCAGAAAAGACCGTCGTGCTCATCAGCCCCAGGATTACTGTTAGCTGATGAGGCTCCAACTTGATACAGAAATTCCAAGCAACATACAAAATATGCAGTACAAGACCATTCTGGCCTGTGAGTACAACAAATGGTTTCTAGTGGTTGATGGCGGAAGCGGTTTGTGGATCATTAGTGTCTATGGGACTCCAATTCCCACAGGAACAGCTGACCAGGTTAACTCCTATCTTCGCGGGGCTGCTATCTCCATTGCTTAGGTTCCGGGGCTGTCACCGCGTCACTCCTCTCCGTGCAAGAAAATCTGGCCAAGACAATAGCCAGGGACAAGCCAGTGAGTACTTTGAATGTACTCGCAAACATTATGAACACAGGTATAATATAACAATGATGTGCTAAAATATTTTATGCTCATGACGTCAGTCACAATAGATAAATGAAATTCTGATGCGTGCAAGCAAGTTATTTATAAAATTGCAATAACATGGTAGTATAAAAACTTATGAAACAAATAATCAAGTAATGCCACAGTCGGGCGTCTGAGCGACGCCACATAAAGGGCTTTAAAAGAAAATGCCACAGTCGGGCGTCTGAGCGACGCCACATAAAGGGCTTTTAAAAGAAAATGCCACAGTCGGGCGTCTGAGCGACGCCACATAAAGGGCTTTAAAAGAAATGCCACAGTCGGGCGTCTGAGCGATGCCACATAAAGGGCTTTAAAAGAAAATGCCACATTCGGGCGTCTGAGCGACGCCACATAAAGGGCTTTAAAAGAAAATGCCACAGTCGGGCGTCTGAGCGACGCCACATAAAGGGCTTTAAAAGAAATGCCACAGTCGGGCGTCTGAGCGACGCCACATAAAGGGCTTTAAAAGAAAATGCCACAGTCGGGCGTCTGAGCGACGCCACATAAAGGGCTTTAAAAGAAATGCCACAGTCGGGCGTCTGAGCGACGCCACATAAAGGGCTTTAAAACAAATGATCATAATGAATATCCCGGAGGTAGAACCATCCCAGAGATATTCGGTAATAACAATAATATCACGGGTTAGTCAACAATAATAATAATCATCACAGATATCACAAGTCACGGGTAGTAATTCCATTTTTCTGGTTAACAGTTTCACCTCCGAAGACCGACACTAAGACCGATACTTGACCCATCCCAGACTGTGATCCTTAACCATGGACACGGCTATTTGAATAGGTTTATTCTCTGCAGAGGTTGTACTCTTTACCCACGAGTAACGGATTTCTTTAGTCCATCAGGACTAATTCCATCTACGGTCTTTTTGTTAAAAACACACCTAACTTGCACACACCAGCTTATCACACACGTGTCTGGAATCACCCACGACACCTGTTAAGCAAACTCTAAGTGGGGAGGCTACAACCTCGCGTAGCATGGGATCAAATTTATATCGCGCGCTCTAAGGGGTGGCCTCCCCTCTTGGTCCCAACCGGAAACACCCATGCTCCCGGACCAGGTGGCCTGCCTACCAGTTACAACCAGTATCTTCCACCATGGCCTCTCTGTACGGTGTGTGCTAGAAAGAGGTTGACAACTTACTGAACCGTACTCTACTTGCTGTAGAGACGAGTGGTAGTACGAAACAAGTGTGGGGGTTACTGGAACAAGACTCGATCTACGGTCGACTCAGGAGGTTAAAGTATTCCCTGCATGATTAGTATAACAAATATAATCCATCCAACAGGGTCACCGCTCATATCACCTTGCCATGCCATATCAGACATAACCGTCCCGACGGAGACCGGTGACAAACTCATACCTACCCAAGGCAGAGTTTTTTCACGGTTTTCTGCCGGTATGCATTTCAAGGCATATGAGGGTGATTATCATCACAAGTGTGTTCGTTTCCAACAGCATGGAAATCAATAACATGCACCCATGCATATGATCATATCACATGAAATAACAAGTCCTTCGAAATGCAGTGGTGTTATAAATGCATCAACGATCACACCAAAAATATTATGCCGGGATTCAGAATGCTTGCCTTCAATGTGTGGAAAGGCAGGGTGCACTCCAAAACTTTTGAAAGCTTCTTCTCTCTCCCAAAATCCTATTTTAAAAATATATTTGAATTAACACATATTTCAAAAACAGAACCAAAAAGTTGTTTGAAAATTTTTCAAATAAATCTTAAAATAAACTAGACCAAATTTGAAGAAGGTAGGAAAAAGAATCAACTCATTTGGATTTATATTTAAAAAGTTATAGCCAGTCAAAGTTCTGGTCAAAATCTGTTTTTAAAATAAAACAGAAAAGAAAACGTTTCGGCAGAATACGTCTTCGAAAACGGGAGACGTACTGGGGTTAATACGTCTTCACTTAACCGACGTGGATATGCGCAGGGTCACTGACAGTGGGCCCGCCTGGCCCACTGGTCAGGTTTGACCAGTCCGCCCTCCTCCTTCTTCCTCTGTCCCGAGCGGAGGCGGGACTCCGGCGACCAACGCCGGCGAGCGGCGGCTCCTCGCGGCCTCTGGAGGGCGGGGATGGATCCGCACGGCTGGGGCGTTTCTCCCGGTGGTCGAGGGGTCGACAGCGGTGGAAGAAGTCGTCGGCGGTGAGCTTCGCGGCGGAGGGAGGTTTCGGTGCAAAGTGGCTTCGGGGCGGCGGTGGTTCTCGATCGAAATGGAGTAGGGGGAAGGTTTACGGGAGGATGAGGGGGTTCTTGGTGGAGAGAACGAAGAGTGGGAGGCCCTGGTGGTGCCGAATTGGCCGGGGCAGTGGTGGCGGCCGCCGTTGCCGGAGATGGGGATGAAGACCTCCCCCGAGTCGATTGGCTGCCATGGGAGGACTAGGGGAGCACTCTAAGGCTTCCTGCGTGCCCGGGGTGGCTCGGGGCCTCCTCTTATAGCCCGTCGAGGTCGGTTCCGCGGCGGCCGGATAAGCTCTCCGGCGAACCGCCTCGCTGTAGCTTGCAGGGCAACGTGGCGCGGCTGGGGATGACGGCAAGAGCTAGTGGACGAGAGGGCACTGCTCCAGGGGCCAGGTGGCGAGCCGGGGTGGCTTGGGCGGCGCTGCACGGCGCAGGGCTGTCGGGCGGCGGCGGCGGCTAGCTCTTGGCCTGCCGGGCGCGGCGGGGGCTGCTTGGCGCGTTGCTGCGAGGAGGGGAGCGCGTGGCGTGGTGCTGCAGAGCGAGCCAAAGCCGTGGGGCCGGCGTGTCGGCTCGGGCGCGCGGCTGCAATACGCGCGCTCTGGGCGCGTCCAGTGCACGCACACCAGGTGTTCGACACAATGCCGAGGCATGCTACAGGTCGCAGGTGAGGATGGGATTTACCAGATCGAGGTTAGGAGCAACGGGGAGTCTAGTGGACATGCTGGTTTGATCAGAGGTGCAAGTTCACAGAGCAATGCCACAATCATGCCAGAACTGGTCATGCTCTCCAGGTGTTTGGCAAAATGCCACATGCACTTAGGCAGGTCTTGGGGTGGCCAAAAACTCCAGATGGGGGTCTCTTTAGATGCAAAAGAGAGTGGTGAGGTTAGTTGGACAAAAGGGGAAACTTGCTAGTGCAAGTTTTACAAAACTTCAATTCTGGACAGGAAATAAATAGCATTATTTCATGAACCAAAAATGATCCAAAAGGTGCATGCTCCTGGACTTAAGGGTTTAACATGGGGGACTACAAGTAGGAGAAATAATTAAGGGTATAGGAGCAACTAAAATGGTGGTTGCTGTACAAATCCTCAAATTGGACCAGAATGGAAATGAGGTTGATCCACTCAAATTTTTAAAAGAACATAAATAGGTTTTTGCACAAAGTGAAATAATATGCTCCTACTGACCTCCCTTAATTTTGGTAGAAGTTTTAAAGAAATATTTAAATAGGTTGTAGTGCAAAATGCACTCTGGACCAGAGAAGAAAAATTGAGTGCAGGGCTCAAAATATTTCATGAATGAAATATATTTTTGCATAAAAGTTATTAAAAACATCACATGACATCTCCAAATTTTTGTGGAAATTTTAAGTGAGTCCATCAAATGGTTGTAGTTCAAATATGGCCATTAACCTAGAAAAACTATTTTCAAGAAAATAAAGATCAAGCAATTAATTATTTAATTAGTTACACTGATAACAGCAAAGTTTTTCTTGAGAGGTTAAACAAGTCCAACAACATAATTGAAAAGTTTTCTCTCTGGGAAAAACTCATCAAAACAGGGAAGGAAAATGATTAAAAATCAAAAAAAATGGAGCTCAGAAATCTAAAGTTTTAATTCCTGGCAAATTTTTTTAAATAAAACAAGGCCAAATTTTTGGGGTGTCACAGATACTACCCTCCTTAAGAAAAATCTCGTCCTCGAGATTTGTTAAAAGCTGTTTTAAGAAAACTATACGCAATAAAAAAGATGGCTACAGTGAGAGGGCAATAAGTGGTGAAAAACCACAGTGTGAATACTGGTGCTGCGCGGAAAGGTCTACGGTTCGAGACAAAACCGGGTGATTTCTACGCTGGATAAAAATTTAGAATAATCTTCTAAATTTAAATATACGCTGGTCGTACCCGAGAGCACAGTGCTCTCTCTGGCCGACAGGTGGACCCGGGGCCCACTGTCAGCCTCTTCTTCTCCCACTGGCTCTTCCTTCTATCTCTGGCTCTCTCTTCCTCCTCTCTCCCGCGCGCTTTCTCGCGCTTTCTCCACCGGCGATGCCTAATGCGTAGGGCATCTAGGCCGTACCGTGGTAGTGCGCGGCGTGCTAGCTGCCGGTGCAGCGTGCACTCACCTCGCGGGCCAGCGCGTTGTCGGCACTGCTCGCGGATTCGACTCCGAACACTGGCGATCGGCGACGAGCGGCGTTGGTGGACTTCGCCCACCGTACACCAAGCTCGAGCTATAAAAACGGCCGGGGTGCCTCTCTCTTCTTCCTCACATCTGGCCTCACTTCTCCTCCTCCTTTCTCCATTACTGCTTACAGAAGCTCGGTCGAGGCTCTAATGGCGGAGGCGATGCCAGACTGGTTTGTGATCCTGATATGCGGAGGGCTGGCGACGCTGCTGGGGCTCTCTATGCTCCTGTGCGCGATGATCTTCGACGAGTATTGCGATGCTGCGGCTCGGGTGTTGGCTCTCCGCGGTGGTGGTGATCATGAGGAGTAGATGAAGTATGCCGGGTGCTTACTATTGTTAGGGGGGTGATTAACTGGATGTAACACCGTTGCAAAGTTTTGCAAACAGTGTATGTGTCCGTATGATTATGGCTGTGAGTCTGCTCGTGGTGCTGTGTGAAATTAATTAATCCATGTCGTGAAGTGGCAGGTGTAGCAAATTAGGGAAAAGAAATCTCACTCCAGGATTTCGCGAGGGAAGAGCAGTTAATTTAAAGGAGCATAAACCACAACAAAAACTACACACATAAGTAGAAGCCAATTAATTGACTCGTCGTACAAACTCAGGGTATCACGCATAAGTCACACACATAAATAAATGCTGCAAAGAACGAATACAGCAGCGACGTCTAAAATGAAAACGGTAACTGGACGGGGTCCTGATAAAATGTCTCTGGTAAACGAATACACTCCCCTTCTATTGGAGGAAGTGGATTGACCAGTCGATGTATGCGTCTCTCCGTGTCGGGTCTCAGTGGTCTGCCGATGGCAACCTGAGGATTTAAATCTGCGAGGCTCTGGAGATAATCCATCACTCGCTGGTTTAAATGCTCTTGAGCTATGATGTACTGGATAAGGTTGGCCAGAACTGGGTCTCTCTCAATCCATCCACCGGGAAAAGACGTTACTTCTCCGGGTGCTGCACGACTCGAAAAGTAATAATATCCTCATTCGCGGGCATAGGGTACTGCGGATCGAAGACGAGCAATTGCTTCTTTCGCAGCAGCTTCTATGGCCAGGTGTGGGGTTGGCATAGATTTCCCCACGAAGGATACTTCTATTGGATCTTGGTTGGGATCTACAGGAGGAATGTGTACTGCTGCCCAATATTCCGAGGTGGATGGGGTGATCCTTGATTTGAACAGCTCGTACTGGGGTGGCTGAGTAGAACCCATGGTACTGCGGGTAAAATCCCACAATAATTTGACAAAGCTACCTGGGGTTGCATCTGGGGTCCTCAGATGAATGCTGGGGTTCGGCATGACAGGAAAAAGCGTGAGTGTTGTGCACAAAGTGAGGGTTGCTGGGTAAGGTCACAAGGTGGCCTTTATATAGCAATGGAGCTGGATCATTTTTACCGTGGTGAAAGGTAATAAATTTGCCAGCTTGGCTCCAAAGGTCGGGTCAGTGTCAGAGATACACATATCTCATAAAGAGACGTGTTACTGTGGTTATCGTCGGGCTGGTTTTGGTAGTTGTGCCCGGAAGAATATGCAGCTATGCGCTGACCAAACAGGCAAGGCTATTATTAAAATAGAGGCACAAAGACAGGCTGCGTTAATATACGCGGTCGCATGATTACAAAGCGATGATACATTGAAACTTGGTGCTACTCATACTGCTTAGTCTACTTCGTTTATGTCTAAATGGGCGTGCCTGGTGGATGTCGAGGCTTCTCCACGTGTCTCTCTGCCGGGATTAGTCGGAGATGGCGGAGGAACTGCAGGGTCGGGGTAGTGAGAATGACCATTGCGGGGATTGTTGGCCACAACCCCGTTGGAGTGTGCTCCCAATATGCGACGAAGCACTTCTGGGGTTATCGCAGCACCTTGGTCGATGGCTGGGGCAGATCTCGGGGTCTCGATTGGTTGTCCAAACAGCACGACTGGGTTGTCGGTGTTGGGCTCGTTTCCTTCTCTCACCGGGGCTCGACGAACCAGCTCTCCACGAGCTGCGATTAGATCAATAGTGATCTGGTCGAACAGCGCCTCTAGTGCACTTACATAGCGCACTAGGTGCAACAATGCGGGGTCCGTCTCGTGATCTCCATTGGCAACTTGGGGTGGTCTACCATACCCTTCACGTCTGGGATAGTAGTGGAACGAGCGACAGTTAACTCTGGGCGACAAGTGCCTGAGATGAACTATAGCCTCTCGAGCGGCTAGCTGGATGGCTTGTGGCTCAAAGGAAGTTGTCCTTCCGGTGAACCGGTAGGGACGCTCGGGTGCTAGACTCCTACCGTAAATGTGCACAGTGGCCCAGAATTGGCGGTCTTCACCGCTCATGGGTCCTTGATACACAACATATTCTGGTGGCTCTTCTAACGCGTAGGCACGACGGGTGAGGTTTGCGAGGATGGTCACAAAACCTCCAAGGTGGGTTGCTGTGGTTTCGTTGTGCACGACAGGGCCAGGCATTGTGGCTCGGTTTGGGGTAGCGGCTGTGCGGTGCTGGTTTGGTGTTAGCGCGCCCTTTTTATAGGAAAAAGGGGACGGAATCTTCCTTCGAACGCTTGCGAGAAAGGACTATTTAGGGGCCGGTCACTGGCGCATGAGCGACAGGTTCGGTTGATAGGTTGGGCACCGACTGCCAAAAGGTGTTGGGTCACTGTGTGGCTATCTTGCACGAGAAGCTTGGCTGGGGTTTGGTTGAGGTCTGGTGGGTTGGTTTGCCTAAGTTTATTGACCGGGCTAAGATAGCATTAGCCAATGGTCAGCCTGGCTCTGATACCAAGACTGTCGCGACCGACTTTCCGGGAAATAAATTTCCAGAAAAGACCGTCGTGCTCATCAGCCCCAGGATTACTGTTAGCTGATGAGGCTCCAACTTGATACAGAAATTCCAAGCAACATACAAAATATGCAGTACAAGACCATTCTGGCCTGTGAGTACAACAAATGGTTTCTAGTGGTTGATGGCGGAAGCGGTTTGTGGATCATCAGTGTCTATGGGACTCCAATTCCCACAGGAACAGCTGACCAGGTTAACTCCTATCTTCGCGAGGCTGCTATCTCCATTGCTTAGGTTCCGGGGCTGTCACCGCGTCACTCCTCTCCGTGCAAGAAAATCTGGCCAAGACAATAGCCAGGGACAAGCCAGTGAGTACTTTGAATGTACTCGCAAACATTATGAACACAGGTATAA